>NW_015505755.1:176512-218507 GCF_001515645.1 Sinocyclocheilus grahami
TATTATTCTTTCCTTTTTGTCTTAGTGTTTAAAATATTTATTTTGAAACAAATTAATTAATTTCTTAATTAAACAAACAGACTTACTGGGTGAGCAGGGTAGGCTATGACAGCTGTCATATCATACCCTGCCTTGCCCAGCTGATGCAAAGAATATAATTTATATCTACACAGAAGAAAGCCCTGTCTAGACTCTGCCCCGGTACGAGTTGTGTCGAGCTTGTGTCGAGCTATTCATTTGACTGTTTGTTTGATGAAAAAAATATTAAATGTAGTTGCAATAAATGTGTTAAGAATCCGTACAACTGCAGCAGTGGAGGACTATTATTCTGCTGTGTGATACTGCAGAAGAACTGATGATGGCAAGGTTTGATCTTCGGCTGACCAATCAGCAGAAAGGGGCGTTTAATTCCCGCCCACATGTAGAAATCAAATATTCAAGCTGTTTATTCATTTTCATCTATGCAAAAGGGGAAACTTAGGAATAATTCTGCACTTTAATGTAGAAAGGAACATGTAACATACCCTGTAGTGAATTCTAAGCAGTAGAGAGCCAGCATTCTTGTTTTTTACAGAAATATTACAAGAAAACATTTAAGAAAACATTGTATAATGCTACGTGTTAGTGTTTTTAGGTCACTGTTTTGTGACAAAGTGTGTTTGTTGGGTGAAAAGCTTTGCGAGAGTTGTGGAAGAAAAAATGGATTTGAGATGTATGTGTTTTTGGTAGTTTGCAATGCATTTGGATGTGAAATTGACTGCTGGGTCAAGCTGAAAACTGGTAAGGAGAAATGTGTGAAAAGTTTAGAAAAGAGGCCTAAGCATGGGTGTCGGAACCATTGTATGTGTTTGGGACAAGACCCACCCACTTTTTAAGACCAATGACATTGGACCCACTCACTTTTACCATCTCTAATTCAATGCACATGTCTGTTCACTTTTCAGAGCACTGTCAGTCAAATCCATTCCACTGGAGAAATGCCCTAACAAATTAAACTCAATTCTGCATTTTAGCTACAGCCTTGACTTCCACACTGCTGCTGCTTCAAATCCATTCCACTTGGCTCATTCAGAGTCCATATAAATTAAACTCCATTCTGTGTTTTCACTACTCGCGCCTGCTGCATTCCCGCGACAAAAGCAATTGTTTAATTAAAAGGCACCAGAATAGAAGGAAATGGCATCTATTCCAGAACTGTTTTGGGGGGGGACAACCCACCCACATTTTTTTTGCTTCCAACACCCATGGAAAAATGTGTCTTAGTGATTGTTAAAAACATTTAATATGTTGTAATATGCTTTCATTATTTTTTTTTGCATGTTTTCATGAGATTCATGTTATGCTGGTGTCTGCACGGCCTTTAGTGTTGGCTGTTGGTCATTGTGTGCCTGTTCACTTCTAACAGATCTAGTAAAGACTGGAGGAGGGTGTGTGTGTGTGTGTGTGTGTGTGAGAGAGAGTGTAAGAGATTTTGTGGTATATACAGGAATGAGAACTTAATCCATCTTTTAATGGGAAATCCTCAGTAGCTGCTGGTGCAGCTGACACACTCACACAGATGCTCTGACACGTTCTCACACGCTCTGGCAGTAGAACGCAGAAAACTGTAATAAGTTGAAATACGAGATTAGTGGCCATGCTTAAGAGAATTAACTATTCAAAATAACAATTGTGTTCTTGCATGATGTTGTTAAATGCACACATCTAGGGTTATAAATGGCCTGAGGTAATTTGAAGTTTCTTAAGTTGTGGCATGTCATGGTCAACATTAATTTTCTTCCGGTTAAAAGATCCCCAGCTTCTCTCACTGGGGCTCCGTCATGGATTAAATTAGATATTGCCAATTTTAGTGATTATACGGAGGAAATGACCTATATTCCTCCTGCTTACTGTAATGCAGGACAACATTTTAGCAAAAGACTTAATTCCTCTAAATTCCAGTGGGTTAAAGGAATGGTTTATCTAAAAATGAAGATTGCTCTCTTTTTTGTGGACCACAATAGAAGATATCTAAAGAATGATTCTGCTTTTTTAGCAGGCAGTAATAATCGAGTGGGTCAGTAATATTCAGTGGGGTCTACAAGTTGCATGCTCCAGAAAGGACACATGACAAGCAAGAATCAAAAGGTTTTGTTTGGTGTACATTATTGATGTGCCACTGAATTTGATTTGGGGTCTGTATACTGTACATAAGTTGATCAGCAATTTAATTTGATTTCAGAGTGAACTAATGAGTAAAGCTTGTGAACAAACTTTGAAGTTGGCTTGAGAAAGCCTATCCTGAAAGTTAGCAGCAGTTGTAATTAGGGGTCGACCGATTATCGGCGCCGATATTAAAGGGGTCATATGATGTTGCTAAAAAGAACATTATTTTGTGTATTTGGTGTAATGAAATATGTTTATGCGGTTTAAGGTTCAAAAACACATTATTTTCCACATACTGTACATTATTTTTCTCCTCTATGCCCCGCCTTTCTGAAACGTGTCGATTTTTACAAAGCTCATCGGTCTGAAAAGCGAGGTGTGCTCTGATTGGCCAGCTATCCAGTGCGTTGTGATTGGCCGAATACCTCAAGCGTGTGACGGAAATGTTTAATTTGAACAATGCACAGTTAACTATGATGTATACTCTGATTTGGAAAATAAATCTAATTTTCTGTCTAAAATAAACTTTATTCTTGTTTTGTAACCTTGTTTATAGATAGATAGATAGATAGATAGATAGATTTATGTATTTATATGTCTATATGTAGATGAATATGTATATATACATACATATGACAAATCAGTCAGCAAGTAAAACCCACAACAATATTATGATATGATGGTGGGCTTGAAATATAAAAAAGTACATTTAATGGATAATTTTTGTTGTGTATTGACTTTTATAATTATGTAAATAAACAAATATATTATGATTTTTTTGGGGGGGAAAATTGTTTAATTGAGTTATGTTTTATAACCTTCTACAGCAAACTTGTTTCATTTATGATCACTTATACCATTGCATTCATTCATCGCAGTTTAGAGCATTTATGATGTGTTGGTAAATGTTTTACCAATACTTTGATCATTTTAAGAGTTTATTATCAACAATGTTGAGTATTATTTGCCAAATGCTGTTGCCAAAAATGCCAAATGCTGTTACTGTTGCAAGCTGCCTCTATGAGTTCACTTGCATGTGTTAATTGGTGGATTTTGATCTTTAGAGTATGCAAACATATGATAATTAGGAACAATTGATTATGTAGAATCTAGGTATTTAGCTTTATGGTAAGGATGTCTGCAGTTTCTGTCGACTTATTTAAATGAGTCCATTTATTTTCTCTGATCGACAGTGTAGTGTTATTTGCTCTCAGACACTTTTGGATATCAGCTCTGTTAATAGCATCTTATTTTAGATCAGCTAATGTTTCTGACAGATATTACCACTGATTATTTCTTCCTCTGCAATTCAGAGTGATTAGGGAATCAGGGGAAGGTCCAGTAGGTGGGCTCATATTAGAGGACATCTGCACATGCCAGGGTTGTGGCACAGCAGGTGGCTGAATTATCCAGCATGCACATAGAGGGGCCATGCCGTGAGGTTGTAGCAGACTGCTGCCACCCTCGTTTTGTTTGTGCTGCCGTGCCAGTTCACACACACACACACACAATGAGAAATTATTATGCTGAAGGTGAGCTCTGTATCTTGTGTGTGTGTGTGAGTTTGGGTTTTTGTGCGTTGTGGCCTTGGGCTGGTAACCATTTTCAAAGCCAGTTCACCCAACTCTCGCTTTCTCCCTGTCTCTCATCCTCCCTTCTTCCTTTAATATCCCTTTTGTCACAGAGCTACATTAGGCTGACAAAACATAAACACCCTTCATTTAACACAATTTCGACTCGTCATCCTAATTGCTGTACTTGGAACAGTCTAAAAAATTCCATATAACACTTAAAGCTAGGGATGCACCGATATTAAAATTTTGGCCGATACCGATAACAGAAAAAATGAGCCGATATGGGCCGATACCGATATGGTGGCCGATATATCGTGCATCCCTACTTAAAGCAAATAAGCAGCTCAGAGACACTGGTCTAGGATCAGTCTGGAAGACAAATGTTCCACTTGGTATCTCCTCACTTCATTGCTTTTTTTGCGTAATGATGCATCCCATTTGCACACCATTTGCTGAGGCTCTCAATGAGAGTCTTATGAAATATATTCATCCTAAAGATGAAATATGAAGGACCTGTAAGAATCTGATAACTTTATTGGGTATGTGTGGAACAATATGCCGGCAGCGCTGTTGTTATGACTGTATTAATGTTGTGACCTTGTTCTCTGATTTAACAGAAAGGAAAAGCAAGGAAAGTTTTATTTTGCCTGTACTCAGGGATTTATGAAGATTAAGCCTAGCTAAAGTGTGTATGTGTGCATGTGCTTGCTTGTGAGCATTTATTTGTGTGAGAGTGCGTGTGTGGATTTAGTATCTTTGTACACCACCTTTAGCACTCAGCAACTTAAAAAAGAAAACAAAAAAAGCCAAGACCATGCTTTTTCTTTTAACACTAGTTTATGGGTAATAATGTTTTGCATATATGAACTGGGTTGCCTGCAGAAGTTGTCAGAGGTTGTAAGTGTTGTAAGGAGGATTTGAAACCGGAGCTTCACTCACTTCTGCGCCATCCTGGATAGCGATGTCGAAAAATCCAGAAAACTTTTATCAGCTGTGTTTGGCAGGAAGCTTTCACACATTTGATGTTGGACATAATGAGATAAAATGATTCTTTCATCAGTTAATGAACAGGAACAATGTGGATGTGCTACATGTGCATTTCACAGAATCTCTAGGTTTGGAAAAGCTCATGGTCACAATCATTTGAGCCAGCTGATGGCTTTAAAGTCAGGAAAACTTAAAGTAAATTAAAGAAAACAATGTAGTCATATATTTTTTTGTCCATGTTATGATGTGCATCTGAGAGAAATTAATAATTGGGAAAAAAAATGTAGGGAAGGAACGTTCTGACCATTGGTTGTTTACTGGATGGAGGAAGATCGACTGAATTTGAGGCTGAATCCCATTGAATGAAAGTAGAATGAAAAGTAGACCCAAAGACAAGTCTGATGTTTCACTGGACGATTGAGTTTGATATTTTAATGATGAATTACACTCTAAAAAAAATGCTGGTTTAAAACCAACTGAATCTGGTTAATTTAGGCAATCTAGCAAGTAGTTTTGACCAAGCTGGGTTGGTAAATGTTTGACCCAACATACTGGCCTTTTTGTTTTTGTTTTCTTACTCAACTGTTGTTTAAAAATTACTATTAGGTTAAAATTGTAAATTGAACCCAAAATTGGCTGTAAATTAAGTAAAAACAATATGTAAATGTATGTGTGTGTGTCAGGAAAAGTGCAGAAAATAATAGTAATAATACAGCTTATACAATGTATTCAAGTTGCTTTTTAAAAGCTCAATGAACATTGTTGGAATAGCTTAAGTTTAAGACCAAGTTTGACCATTTATTTTTCTTCTGCCTACTATGGTCAAAGCCCCAGGTCAAGTCTTGAAATAAACACTTGTGTATTAACAAATCAACAGGTTTAAAACATTTTTAATCACTCTTCTCAAGTGCCATTCCAGCTTTTTCAGTTTCCACTCACAAGTCACTGGTCACCGAGTGATTTTGGTGTGAGAGAAAACACTTAAAAAAACCTCCAGTCATAAAAGAAACTAACTCCTTGCTGCAGGTGGTTTCATAGTTTTCTCTCCTCTCCGCTTTGATTATTTTTGTTCTGCTTTCAGGAGTGCAGTGAACATTGATAAGGGAAATTGTATTGGCACTCAGAGATTGGTTGAAACTTGCGTGGAGTGTGCAATACAAATTATAAATAGTTATCAACCCAATTTGGGTCAAATCTACCCAGCTTCCTTACACACGCATTTGGTTTGAGCAAATAACCCAGCATTTTTAAAGGTTAAAAATGGTTAAAAAGTGTTAAAATCTTTAAGCAAGTTTAGGAAATAGATTTTCTTGTCATGCTGACTTAAAGCTAAAGGAGAAAAATTTATTTGTTTGAACCTTTATTAGATTTTTCAGTCTTGAAAGAATTTATTGTTTATTTGTTTGATTGTTTGCTTGCTTGTCTGTTTTAATTATTTTAGTTTTTAAATTAATGTTATCTTTTTTTAACAAAATATTTAGTAGGACTGTCAATTTTATCTATTATTTTGTGTGTTATTATAAAAAAAGAAAAGAAAAGAAAATTAAATTATGCAAGTAATCATATTTCAGTTCATCTTAATTAATCAGATTATATCAGAAATTTTGCTACCACTGGAGCAATTTAAGCCTGAAGTACCACCTGCATGCTTTTGCAACCTATAGTCACATCACATGTTGCCAAACCCCTGTTAAATTATGCAAGTAATCATATTTCAGTTCATCTTAATTAATCAGATTATATCAGAAATTTTACTACCACTGGAGCAATTTAAGCCTGAAGTACCACCTGCATGCTTTTGCAACCTATAGTCACATCACATGTTGCCAAACCCCTGATTAAACAATGAAATCTCTGATCCATAATGCTGTTCAATCACTATCCACTTAGACAAGGAAGCAATCTGACTGATATGTAAAATAATCAGTCACAGTGCATGTTGTTTACTGGTGAGTTTATCTTAATGATTCCATAATAATATGGCAGCATAAAAAAGTATAGAATAGATCACAAAGTAAAGTTTTGTTTGTGCAGATATAGTTAATTTGCTAATAACAGTCCTTCTAAAAAACTATCTAATTAGTTATATTTTTTGAACAGTTAGTGATATCTTTAGTATAACTAGGACACACTGCCCACAAATCAGCTAAGGAAGACAAAACGGGATTCATAAAGATGGCGGGTCTGACAAGTTTGCAAAGCTTTTTTCAAAGAAAATCTCACAGTGTGTTTTGACCTTTAAAACAGCTCTTATTTTGCACTCTGGATTAGTTTGACTGCAGGAAGTTGATGGCACAAGCTGTTTTTAACAGATGTATCCAATAAAAAGCAATATCTTCTGGATTTCTGATGTATTTACCTTCCGGAACCTTTTCTGGATCTCTCAACTCATCGGTCTCTTTCATTCATTTCATTCCTTTTTCTCTCCCTTGTCAACCGCTGCCTTGAAATGTTTTCCGACCAGCCACTTTCGTCACTCAACAAAACATCAGTAAATATCACTACCGCTCTCATTCTTCTCTTCCTTCTCTTTCTCTTTTTCTAGCAGAGAAGCAAATAGCGTTGGCCTTCCTTATACCTTTGAATCGCCAGGGAGATGTAGAAGAATATTATTAAGGGGAAATTATATAAAATTGCAGCCAACAGAGATAAGTTCTGGATAAACTGGCGATTGCTACAACTTTTCCTAAAAGTGGTAACATATTATTTCATTTTATTCATGTCAAAAATGTTATTTAACATTACTGAATCAGCATAACTACATTAATTTACACCAACAAAACTAATTTTTATGGGTTAAATCATGTAGAAATACCTCTTTAAGGTAACAGTTGTAATTTTGAAATGTAATTGAAGCTTACACTCTGGAATACAGCCTCATTGCAGTGTAACATAAAACCAGCAAAGTCAATGTGTTGCAGACAAAATTCCAGGATTTTTCCATGCAAAGCAAAGGTTGTCTAACTTAGTCTATTTTATTGCCTTTCTTTCTCCCCATCCCCCTTTCCCTTTTTCTTTTTGTATCATAACTTCTCTAAGACTGAAATAAAAGGATAACTTTGAACATTTACTCTACCACATTAAACTACACACACACACACACGCTCTTACCCCTACTTGTCCGTAAGTGGAAAATTGTCTCCGACAGGCTGTAACCCTCCACCTTGGTTAGCTTTTAGAGTATACGGTCTATGCTGCCAACCTTATACTTTTTAATAAAATTTTTTTTTAGCATTTTTAGTTTCATTTCCTTGTGGTAATTGTAGTCACTTTTGTGGCAACTTGTCAACTTTTTAAGTGTAATTTATGTTGTACATAAAACAATCTTGATATATTGCTAACAACAACCAATCTTATATTACTAGTAAAAAAATCCAATGAGCCATGGCTTGAAAATGCTAATTTTGTTTCTGGATTTAGGACATCACCATGGCGACGCTGTGATCACGACTCTCCTTCTTCGTGAAGGTTTGCGTCCCCTCTGCCGCTACTCAGCCTCATGCTGACTTGTGCTCTGGGAGATCAGAGTATTATAGTGTGAGCTTTCTGCCTGGTCAGTCCCCATGGACCTTCAGCTCCTCTTGCACGTTGCAGACCACCAAGGTCCTGAGTGATGCCGCTGATCCGTCTCATGACCAATCTTGCATGTTATTCGGGGCTCCCAAGGAGGACCAGATTTCAATCGCTGCATCGAAGGGTGAGCCAGTGTCCTCTGAGGATGAAGGCTCGACTCGATCTTTTTCTTCCTCTCCTTTTATAAGTCAGTTAATTTTCCACCTCTTTTTTCTGCCCTTTCATAGCTCCAAACAAAGCAAATATCGAAATGTCACCGTCAGGATATTTTTAATTTGTTGACTATGTGGTTTGTAATTTTCATGTTATGTCATTTCTCCCCAATGTTCTTTTACATCAGCACCATTAGTACTGATTATCATTCAGAATTCCGTAGAGCAGAAGGATAATTACATCCTTACCCAGGTAAATTACTATTGTGTCCTATTTCTCTCTGTCTGTTCACAGGAAATGGTGCATTCATGAGCATGTGGCAAGGGACTAGTTTCGCATCAGCGATCAGAGTTTCTATAGAACAAACCAACACAGTGCCAGAATAATTTCTCATACATATAATGTCAAATAAAAAAATGTAACATTAAAATGTATTGTTTTTTAAATATTTCTTGAATTTCAATGGTTTCAATGAATCAGTATTTAATGTAGTGCCCTTTAAGAAAAGTCTGCAGAAATATGTTCCAATGTATTGGTAATATGAAGGATTTTTTTCAGTATTGATTTTCCATGTCTTACTTGTATTTAGAGTTACGTGTTGCGTTGTGTTGTGGTTTAGGGTTGAAGGAAATGTCAGTGAACTTAATGGAAAAGGTACTGGTAATTTTCTGCCAGGACATTATTTGTTTTTCTTACCGTGTTGGTCGTATTGGCTTTTACCTTGCATAGTTTTGTTCATGGTTTTCTGGGATGAGGGCATATCATGCAACCTGTCCCTATTGGCATCTGGCTATATATATATATATATGTCACTACCTGTTTAGCCCCGCCCACCGATTCATGCATGTAGTGTAAATAACGAGAGAGGAAAACTCTCTACGCAGATACCAAACAATAAAGATGACTCCGAAGACAATAAGACCCTGTGCAGTGCTAAGTTGTGGAAAAACACAGTCGCTGCATTAATTTCCTTCCTCCTGATCCTAACATTAGGAAAGAGTGCATGAACTTAATTTTTAATGAAGATGCAGACTGCATCAATAAGAACTTGGACCTTTGTTCACTTCATTTTACCGCAAATTTGTTTACAAACAAGACACAATACAACGCAGGATTTTCAGAAAGATTGAAACTAAAAGATGATGCTGTGTGACTATCAGGGCTGGACTGGGACAAAAAAATTGGCCTAGGCATTTTTTGGTCCAGGCGGCCCACCACCATTTTATATATATACAGTGGGTACGGAAAGTATTCAGACCCCCTTAAATTTTTCACTCTTTGTTATATTGCAGCCATTTGCTAAAATTAAATGTCATTAATGTCAATAATATCATTAATGTACACACAGCACCCCATATTGACAGAAAAACACAGAATTGTTGACATTTTTGCAGATTTATTAAAAAAGAAAAACTGTGCTGCTAAAAAAAACCATTTATTATTTTTATTATGTTGAAGACAGCTGAGTAGAGTTTTTCAGATGATCACATCTTTTGTAACATTATGAATGTCTTTATCATCACTTTTGATCAATTTAAAGCATCATTCATTGCTAAATAAAAGTATTAATTTCTATAATTTCTTTCCCCAAAAAAAAAAATTCTACTGACTCCAAGCTTTTGAATTGTATAGTGTATAATGTTTCAAAAGCTTTCAACATATTTCAACAAATCAACATATTAAAATGATTTCTGAAGGATCATGTGACACTGAAGACTGGAGTAATGATGCTGAAAATTTAGCTTTGATCACAGAAATAAATGGCATTTTAATATATATTTAAATAGAAAGCAGTTGTTTTAAACAGTAAAAAAAATCCCAATATTATTGCTTTTGCTGTATTTTGGATCAAATTAATGCAGGTTTGGTGTGAAAAGACTTCTTTAAAAAACATAAAAAAATATTACTGTTCAAAAACTTTTGACTGATAGTGTATGTATGTATGTATCACACTCATGTCACATCTAGTTGTTTTGGATAAGAATAAAACGTCAGGTCCGACAATATCGTGTCTTTTTTTATTTAAATCTAGATTTATTCTCATTGGCCCATGGAAACCTCTATGAACACACTTGACTTGACTTGGCCAAAAAAGCGCGGGGGACAAATTTACATTTTATTCAAAAGTGTTTACATATTCTACACTCATGGCATGCACACACATTAGGATAGGTTAGATGTCTGCCTCCGTTGCGAGTTCCTATCAAGCACTTTACCGATTCAACTACTCTCCTCTCCTCCTCCTGCCTGGTTCTTTGGCCAGCATCACTCACCGCAGAGCAAGCCTGTTCTTGATAAATCTGATGTGAAAACGTGGGAAAAGCCAGCGAGGAAGAAGTTGGAGTGAAGCGATCTTCATATAGGCAGAGCAGAATACTTAATCAGATAGCGCATTGTGATTGGATGGTTTACGCTGTCTATACAGGAGACAATCCAATGGGCCACTGGCTGCTCGCTGTCCCTGCGTGATGGTCCTTGGCAAAAAAAAACAAAAAACATTCCGTCGACCCCTTAAGTGCGTCGGCCCACCGGGAAAATGCCCGGTATGCCCGATTACCAATCCAGCCCTGGCGACTATATTGGATTCAACTGTAATGTCGAACCAGTAATGTGAGTAACTGTTTTTATTACATGGTCACTATTGCTTTGTCTGTTATTACAGATAGTTTTATATGTATTGAGTATTTATGTGTTTTTAACCTATATCACAGCGGCATCCATCTATGAAGGATGTAGGCTGTCAAACATACAAAACTGTTAGCCAATCATTGCAGTGGGTGTTTACTTCCGAGTCTACAATCCGCCACGCCTATTCAAACAGAGTGTTCCGATGAGGTGGGTCATAACAGGACAGAAAGTAACCTATTATTTCTAAATTATAAAAAAAAAATTATGTAAAAATGTTGATAACATTATCAGTGGACCTCAGAGAACAGTACAAAATAATAATAAAGGCAGTTCATGACCCGTTTAAAAAATAGACAGAGAACAAGGCAATTTATATTATAATATCCCAAAACTTACAGGAACGTTGTTGTAAAAAAAATAATATATGAATTTAATAGGTTCTCATCACTGCACTGATGGGATAATTTGAGTGTTTGTCTCAAGTACCTGAGAAAAATATATAATAATCATAAATATAAAAATAGTGTTATTAACTGTTTTCATTATAAACATGGATTTATTGTACACAACTGAAATTTGTATTCCTTTTGATTAGGGATGAATAAAATATCAAAATAAAGAGTTAAGTATCAAATGTTAAGCACATTCATGCTCAAGTGCTGATTGGAGTGCAAAATACGTGTCTTGATCTTTCTGAGATGTTTTTTGGTTGGGACCGTTTCATCACAAGATATCCAAATAATTTGGCATTGAAACATGCATTTGCTTTCACATTTTGAGAGTGTGTTTTATGCATGTGTTTATGTCCTCTGGTATTTCAGTGTAGACACATGTTAATCCCAATTAGTGCTGGGTTAGCTTGAAGATGAAGCTTGAATGATGGCACATAACAATTGTTCATGGACAAAGCCGACCGGCAAATGCTACACACACACACACACACACACACACACAAAAGCACAGAGAGCTTTTCTTTTGTTAGTCCATTTGTGCTGGGACCAACAGCTGCTTTCCCCAGGCAGTCGTACAGGAAGAGCTCTTGCAGGCTAATACACAAGCAGGGCAGAATGGTCACTTCATTCCATGTGGTGACATGAGAGATAAAGAAGAGAAAAATGTTTAAAGGGTTACTCCACCCCAAAATGAAAATTTTGTCATTAATCACTTACCTCCATGTCGTTCCAAACCCGTAAAAGGCACAAAATCCTGTGATCACATTTTTTTAACACATGCCTGTGTTATTGTATTGTGTTTGGGTGAGTGTCTCCACAAAACTGATATATAGAGGAAGGTATTGTACTTGTTTAATTGTTATTGTAACTGATTAATTACAGGAGCTGCTGAATGGGTCTTCTAATTGAAAGTCTCTCATCCCTGTTATCATTCAGTTAGGGGAATTCTTATATTTGCATGCAGTACAGCAGCTTTTCTTTTTATGTTATGAATTTCTCAAAGTCAGTCATTTGCTTTCCTGGTTTATAGTATATATTCAATTCAATTCAAGTTTATTTGTATTGCGCTTTTTACGATACAAATCGTTGCGAAGCAACTTTACAGAAAATTAAGTTTCTACAATATTTTGTTTCTAAAATATTTTGTTTCTTCTATTAGTTTCTACAATATATTGTTTGTATAATTTCTAATTTAGTAGATTTGCACCTTTTACTGTACCTTTCCAATGACTGAAACTTTTGATTGTTGTCAATGAACAATTTAGTAAGTAAATTAGTTAATTTATAGATAAAGACATTGTTCAGTTTCTCCCACTTTTACTACTATGCACTTACATAAAAAAATTCAATTTGTATTATTAAAGAGTAGGGCTGTCAACTGATTAAAAGTTTTAATTTAATTATGTGCCGATAATTTGCCGCAAAATGTGTATAATGTGTGTATATATGAAATGGTACTCTAAATATGAAACTTAAACTGCCAGTAGGTGGTGGCAGTCTTAATGAGTGAGTCATTCATTCAATCTGTTCATTCACATGGCTTATTCATTCAGAAATGAAGCAAGTGACTATATCAGTGGCTTACTTGATTCATTAAAAACTGTGGATTCATTCAGTAGCGAAAGACCGCTGTGAGTTGCTCAGAATGGCACAAGTACAACAGTTCTGCTGTGGCTTTGTCTGGAAATATTTGACATTGCAAAATTGAGCAAAAACAGTAAATACTCACAATATTGTGTCTAAATGTAGCACAATATCAACTTCTTGTTTAATAAACTGTTGTACAAAATCAATATCACATTTGCAAACATGCAGATATTTGGGAAAAAACAGCACTCTTTCTGGTGTGATATTGCTAAACTATATCATATGATTTAAATATAAGACAAAAACTTATTGTAACGGGGCTGACGAGACGTGAGACGTGTGGATCCATCTGCAAGTTTTATTTAAAGAGACGTGGTATAACAGGCAGGGTCGAACAATGGCAAACAGGTATATGGCGGGCAAAAACACAAGAATAGTCCTAGGGCTAGTGTAGGTCACCGATCGGCAGACAGAATCACAGGGGCAAGACGAGAGGGAGAAATCCAGGAAAACAGGCAAAGATCAGAAACCGCAAAAACAGGCAAGGCAAAACAAGGAAAACACGGAGACTCGGAAAGGGGTACAGGCTAAACAATACTCAGCAGAGAATGGTGGTTTGAGTGGGTGTTATATAGTGAGTGAGGTGATAAGAAACAGCTGTGTGCAATGAGTGCAGTCAGTGCAGTGTGCAAACCGTGCAATGAATGATAGGATATGTAGTCCGGGGTGCTATGCAACAGTTTGTGTTGTGCGAGAGTCAATGTAAAGGAAAGGGTGACCTCTGGTGGTGAATAAACGGAAGTCCATGGACTGAATTCGTGACACTTATACAGGGTCATATTTGCTCTCATATCTTGTATTTTAGGTGCATATAATTGCCTTCTCATAGGCTCGTTCACACATGCAGTCAGTCGTTGTCCTGCACCATATTCGTCAGCAACTGCATGCAATGTAAGATAGCATACAGGTCTGGGATGGGACAGGGGTGTGTTCAATGCGTTAATAGTTTGAACATATTATTTTTTTCATAATTAATCACACTAAATTAGCATGTTGAATTGACAGCCTTATTAAAAAGATTAAAACAGAAATCATCTTTTCATCTAATCTAACAGATTTAAATTTTTCTCAGACCAGATGTACATTATCTAAACTGTTTGACCCGGTCAAAGTTCATGAGCCCTTGATTGCTATTTATATGAAACTATAAATAAATGTACTTTATAAAGAAACTAAAATAAGCTTTTCCCTGCCTTTCTATTGGGAGTTGTGGATTGTAAGATGTGAGAAGTGCTGGTTTTCAAGGTATTTTCTGTGTGCAACAGCCTTGTGGATTCAATGTAGCAAATGAAATGGACTTGGAAGCACATATTATCAATTTTCCCTGTTTATTGTTAATTCACACTAGTCTAAAAATTACAGATTTATGTAGCAGTTACAATTATTCATTAGTCTTTTCGGGCAAATGTTTAGGAAGAAAGTGCTATTTTTCAGTGTCATACACAAAATCTTCTAATGATATTTAATTAGAAGTGGTCTAATATGGTCTTTTCCACAGCACTCAGGATTTTAATTTTGGCTTTCATTATTACTTTGCATTTAATTTTCTTTTTCTCTCTTTTTCTTTCTTTCTTTCTTTTTTTAGATTAAGTGAAGAAAAAGAATCAATTAAGGTCTTTTCCTTTTACTCTGCTAATCACATTATGTTTAAAAAGGGGAAAAGTGCTTTTAGAGACATGGTCATTCTGGAGTTCTTTCCCCTCCTTAATTCTGAGTCAAGGAATTTTATTAATGGAAAATTTTGGAGGGGGTTAGGTTTTCCAAAGCCTTTATGGACCGTCTCTTTTTAGCAATGCTACTGCATCTAGAACCTTTCTCACACACACACACACACACACACACCGAGTGTACTAGTATATATACGTCTGAAACAGATGAGAGTCACAAAAGCTTTGGCACCAATCACCACTAGAAGAACAATGCAGTGAATGAACATCTGTGCTCATTTTGCACTGATCAACATCAGGAAATGTAGTGCTCTATTTAGTTTTAATTTGCATGAAAGAGTACCTTTTACTTTAAAATATATTAAGTAGTGTGTGTGTGTGTGTGTGTGTGTGTGTGTGTGTTAGGGATATGCCGGTATAAAATGTTCATGTTATTGATCAATCAATGATTTTGAAATTTTGTTTAAAAATTTAGTGCTGTCATAATACAGTATAACAGGTTTAATAACTTTTTTCTTATAACAAAAATAACTGAACATTTAAATGCAATAAAGCAATACAGAAAAATGTATAAAGTTTTACACAGATTAAAGTGCAAAAGAACGTCTCGGTTACGTATGTTAACCCTCGTTCCCTGAAGGAGGGAACGGAGACGTCACAGCTTGAGACAGCTCGTCGGCTGCCCGGTTGAGCAGCCCAGGAATGTGAACAGCACGAAGCGACCTCAGATGCTTCTGACTCTAGAGGAGGAGGTGGCGGGAGAGTTACGACATGCAACGGGAGTGCAGACCACCTTGTCGGTTGATGTACGCAACGGTCGCTGTGTTGTCCGTGCGGACTAGTACATGCTTGCCTCGTAAGCGCCCTTTGAGACGGCTCAGGGCAAGGTGCACTGCCAGCAACTCGAGGCAGTTGATGCCAGTGCAGTTGGGGCCCCGTCCAAACCCCTGACACTGCAAGCCCGTTGTACGTGGCCCCCCAGCCGGTGGTTGAGGCATCCGTGAAAACCACAGCATGCCTGGAGACCTGCTCTAGGGGCACTCCTGCCTGGAGAAACGCACGATGTGACCAAGGGGTGAAGGTTCGGCGGCAGGCCGGAGTAACTTGGACCCGGAAAGTGCCGCGTTGCCACACCCCACCTCGGGACTCGGCCATGGAGCCAGTGCTGCAGCGGTCTCATATGGAGCAGCCCCAGTGGCGTGACTGCTGCCGTAGCTGCCATATGCCCCAGGAGCCTCTGAAACGACATCCTGCTCTTTAACGTATTCAAGCAGTTCAACACTGACTGAGCACGTTCCTGCGTGAGGCGTGCTGTCTGTTCGACCGAGTCCAACTCCATACCGAGAAAAGAGATCCTCTGCGTCGGGGAGAGTTTGCTCTTTTCCCAGTTGACCCGAAGGCCCAACAGGCTGAGGTGTGAAAGTACCAAATCCCTGTGTTCACACAACTGATCCCGGGACTAAGCCAGTCATCGAGGTAGTTGAGAATGCAAATGCCCTGTTCTCTCATGGGAACAAGGGCTGCCTCTGTAACTTTCGTGAAGACACGGGGCGACAGGGACAGCCCGAAGGGTAGGACCTTGTACTGGTATGCCCGCCCCTCGAACACAAACCGCAGGAATGGCCTGTGGCACGGAAGGATCGAAACATGGAAGTACGCGTCCTTCAGGTCGATCGCTGCGAACCAATCTTGGGAACGGATACACCTGAAGATGCATTTCTGCGTGAGCATCTTGAACGGGAGCCTGTGAAGGGCCCGGTTCAAGACGCGCAGATCCAAGATGGGTCTCAACCCACCGCCTTTCTTGGGTACAATGAAGTAAGGGCTGTAAAACCCCATCCTCAAATCGGCTGGAGGAACCGGCTCTATCGCGTCCTTCGCCAGTAGGACTGCGATCTCTGCACGCAAGACAGGGGCATTTGCTGTTTTCACTGAAGTAAAGTGCATGCCCCTGAACCTGGGAGGGCGCCGGGCGAACTGAATCGCATAGCCGAGCCTGACGGTTCGAAGGAGCCATCGAGACGGACTGGGTAGCTCTAGCCAGGCTCCCAGGCACCGTGCAAGTGGCATCAATGGAAATATAGGCATACCCGCAGTGGGGCAGCGTGGAAGAACGCAGGGACCCGGCTCGGGCGTCTCGTAGGCGGCCCGAGGCGGGCTTTGGGTGTGTGTAACACTGACCTGCGTTCGAGCAGAGGGTGCGTGGGTAGTCCGTTGGTTCGTCCTCCTGATCCACTCACTGCTGCTCACTGGCGAGAGAGGAGGGTGAGTGTTATACGGCTCTGGACCGTCCACAACCCCCCGTCCCCTCCGGGGACCCAGAGATAGAAGAATTTACTCTTTTGTTGAGTATTTGGGTACCACTGACCGAGCGGTCAAAAAGGCGGAAAAAAGGAAACAAAAGATTCTCCGCCCGGCCCTCCTCTGGGGGAGGGAGTGGTGCATTCACCATCTCCCGAAGAGCAACTCCCTCCATCTCTGGGTCGCCCGTCTCAGGGCCTCTTGCTCCTTCGCTTACCACCAGGTCTGGCGGGGGCCTGGACGGGCAGGGCGGCTGCTTTTGGGCAGCGGAGAACTGCTGGGCGAAGTTCTCCACCGTGTCGCCGAAAAGGCCGGTCTGGGACACGGGGGCATTCAAGAATATTGTCTTGTCCGTCTCGCGCATGTCGGCCAGACACAGCCAGAGATGGCGCTCCTGGACCACCATAGTGGACATCGCATGACCCAGAGGCCGTGCCGTAACCTTCGTCGCTCGTCGCGGTGCGGAGTTCTTTGAGAACTTCCGGGTCGTGACCACCCTCGTGCAAGTCCCTCAGTGCCTTGGCCTGGTGCACTTTCAATAACGCCTAAATGCCGCTTCCGATCCCCAGAAAAGTCTGGCTCACCCTCCGACGCGGCAACCGACATCCAATTGTCGGGGTTGATCCTCGGAAAAAACAGGTGGTACCCCCCGGGAGGGTCCAGCCTGCTCTTTTGAGAGCTCCGCTGGTTTCGAAGTGCCAGCGGACTGGGAGACTGGGGCATCCCCGGAGGAGAATTCCTCACTGTGACCGTAAGACCAGTCCGCCCACTGCCAGAAAAAGGATGCCCCCGGCTGCCACCAGAGGGAACCCCAGATCCCTTGCAGGTGACGGAGTCTGGTCCGCAACTCCGAGATGGTCATACCCCCGCAATGGGAGCATGAGTCATCCACGAAAGCCACCTCAGCGTGCTTCATGCCCAGACACGAGAGGCAGCGATCGTGACCATCACCCGGCGCCAGGTAACGACCGCACCCAGAAACACACGGATGGTACGACATCTTTACAAAGACGTTCCACCCGTGAAGCTCTTTTAGATGGAAATTGCTCTTTTAGTGTGCTGAAGCGCACAGGGGAGATGTCCGTCTGCAACACACACAGGGGTAGTGCAGCCTGCTGTGTGCAACCCACTCAGCACGGGAAAACCACCGCCGCTGAAGCGCCGTACCACCAATTTGAAATGCCTTACAAACAGACTGAGAAGAGTGCCTAATGTCTGTGTAATTTGCCCTTTGCAGCCTTTGAATGGTGGAGCTGGAACATTTTGACTGGTTCTTTTGTCAGTTGTTGGGGTTCTGCATGCCTATTGACTCCAAAAACTGTTGCCACATCTTTCCCTTTCACTTGTCTTTGTTGTTAAAGAGTTTTGAGAACAAGAAAGTCAAGTAGCAAATTAGTCTCATTTAAAAAAAGGGGGGGGGGAATCTAAATTGTTAAAAACACACACTGGTTTACATTTGTGAAATAAATATACTGTACAGACCGTATATACTATTGCCCTTTATCAACCCTACCCTTAAACCTACCCCTTACAGGAGCGTTTTGAAAATTGGGGACATGGGGTAATGTCCTGAAAAGTCACCTTCTCCTTGTAATACCTATGTCATACCTTTGTCATTATACAAATTTATGTCCTCATTTGTCACAAAAACACACACACACACACATATATATATATATATATATATACATATATTAATAGAGGCATTAATATTGGCAATGTTGACATTGATAGTCCTTGGTATCTGAATTGATACTGTAAAAAAAAATTATTGACTGTATTTCCCATACTCTTTACATATAGTTATACAGGTGCATCTCAATAAATTAGAATGTACTGGAAAAGTTCATTTATTTCAGTAATTCAACTGAAATTGTGAAACTTGTGTAATAAATAAATTTAATGCACACAGACTGAAGTAGTTTAAGTCTTTGGTTCTTTTAATTGTGATGATTTTGGCTCACATTTAACAAAAACCCACCAATTCACTATCTCAACAAATTAGAATACTTCATAAGACCAATAAAAAACATTTTTAGTGAATTGTTGGCCTTGTATTGTCAAGAGGAAAATGAGAAACAAGAGACCAAAAAATGCAGATGAGCTGAAGGTCACTGTCAAAGAAACCTGGGCTTTCATACCACCTTAGCAGTGCCACAAACTGATCACCTGCCACGCCGAATTGAGGCAGTAATTAAAGCAAAAGGAGCCCCTACCAAGTATTGAGTACATGTACAGTAAATTAACATACTTTCCAGAAGGCCAACAATTCACTAAAAATGTTTTTTATTGGTCTTATGAAGTATTCTAATTTGTTGAGATAGTGAATTGGTGGGTTTTTGTTAAATGTGAGCCAAAATCATCACAATTAAAAGAACCAAAGACTTAAACTACTTCAGTCTGTGTGCATTGAATTTATTTAATACACAAGTTTCACAATTTCAGTTGAATTACTGAAATAAATGAACTTTTCCAAGACATTCTAATTTATTGAGATGCACCTGTATATAGAAACGTATAGTTTCTTTTTATCCCATTTTTTCTTTGTAATACTATTTTGTCCAGGTCGAGTCACATAATGGGACTGGTCTTCCATAAGTTTGTTCAGGCAAGTGAAATTGGCAGTTGTTTCTTCACAATTATCCAGTCCAATGCTGGTGAAGTGGACTCCAAATCACTTATAACCTCTGCACCTCTGCACCTCTCCCTCATTCTCTTTAAAGAGATAGTTCACCCAAAAATGAAAAATCTATCATTTACTCACCCTCAAGTTGTTCCAAACCAGTTTTTTAAGCTGCTGAATTAAGAAGATATGCTACATAAAGAAACACTAGTAAATAATATAGCTTATATTCTTAAGTAAACTGTGGTAAAATTTTATAAAGACTATGGTTCCTCTTCAGGAACTCGAGCTGCATCGTAGGACGCTTTGGGGAACGCCCTTCAGTGTGACCGGCTCTGAACCACATGTGTAATCAGTCCAATGGATGGGCGAGACGTCACGGGCGGGGTGACGTAGCGACGAGGAAGCTTAAAAGCGCGTGCGGTGAAACCGGCGTCAGCTATTCTGTCATTCAGCAAGCGCTCTGTGTGTGTGTCAGTCTGATATCTGTTTGTGAGTCTTATTTAGTGTTGTCTGTCACGAAATCTCAAGACAAAACCAGACACCTAAGGCAAGGGCAGGCAGCGTTCAGGCTGTGGTTTGTTTGTTGTCTGCTTGAGAGCAAGCACGCAGAGTCAGCTCTCAAAAAAAAAGGAGCTGACGGCCTGTTTTGGTAGCGTATGTTACTGCCTTGCTTTGCTCTCAGAGGGCTCTCTTTGAGGAGAGAGCCTTCACTAGCGTTCCTCGTGGTGCCGGCCCCGCTTTCGTCAAGGCAGCGGCGCCTGTGCTCGTGGGTTTCGCATATGGATCCGGTGGAGGGAATGGGAATAGACGGGCGCCCGCTCTCGGGGTTTCAGAAGCCCGCGCTGCGCCTGTCTTTCTCCGAGGAAATTGATACGGAGGGTGTCAAAGAGCTCACCAGTTGCACAAGCATATTATGCCTGATATTATAATGAGCAGCATTATTGCGGAGTGGAGTCCCAACCTACCGTGTTCCAGCCCCTCATTCTGGGGGTCTCACTTCTCGTACTCCGCAGTACGAGTGTTCCAGGGCACAGCGGTCTCTGGTGAGCGCTTCTCTCAGTTACCGCCCAGAAACGTAGCGGTACTAAGAGGCTCGCTACCTCTACGGAGGTCTCTAGAGCAGCTAGTACGGTCATCCCCTGCCGGTCCGCCTGCTTCAGGGAGGAGAGAGCCTTCACTAGCGTTCCTCGTGGTGCCGGCCCCGCTTTTGTCAAGGCGGAGCGGCGCCTGTGCTCGTGGGTTTCGCATATGGATCCGGTGGAGGGAATGGGAATAGACGGGCGCCCGCTCTAGGGGTTTCAGAAGCCCGCGCTGCGCCTGTCTTTCTCCGAGGAAATTGATACGGAGGGTGTCAAAGAGCTCACCAGTTGCACAAGCATATTATGCCTGATATTATAATGAGCAGCATTATTGCGGAGTGGAGTCCCAACCTACCGTGTTCCAGCCCCTCATTCTGGGGGTCTCACTTCTCGTACTCCGCAGTACGAGTGTTCCAGGGCACAGCGGTCTCTGGTGAGCGCTTCTCTCAGTTACCGCCCAGAAACGTAGCGGTACTAAGAGGCTCGCTACCTCTACGGAGGTCTCTAGAGCAGCTAGTACGGTCATCCCCTGCCGGTCCGCCTGCTTCAGGGCACCGAGCTAGCTGCTCTGGACGCACCAGAGGCCAGTCTCGCGAGACTGGTTCCCTTAGGAGGTCACCTTGCGGTGTGGGAGCCCCTGCCAAGTGTGCTTCATTGGGTCCTGCCCCGAGCAGGCTCTGGTCTAGTCTTCCTAACAAACGACGTGGGTTTGAGGGCCATCGTTTTCAATAGGAGACTTCAGCTATGAGAGTCCTGATGCTGTGGCTCAGGACCTCGGAGGGCAGGTCCCTCTGGGAAAGAGCGGTGTACACCGCATTACACGGTGCCCGTCTCTCCTCAGTGCCCTCAGGAGATCAGTCTGCCAACCCTGCCGGTGTTCCAGAGCGCAGCGGTCTCCGGCGAGTGCTCTCTCAGTTACCGCCCGGAAACGTAACGGTGCTAAGAGGCTTGCGACCTCCACGGAGGTCTCTAGAGCAGCTAGTATGGTCGTCCCCTGCCGGTCTGCCGCTTCAGGGCACTGAACTAGCCACTCTGGTTACACCAGAGGTCAGTCTCGAAAGACTGATTCCCTGACTAGACTATTTGGCAGCGTGAAAACTACTGCCAAACATGTCTCAGTGGGTCCTGCACACTGTAATGAGAGGGCACAGAATCCAGTTCGGTTCTCCTCCGCCTCAATTCAATGGGGCCTTTCCCACCCTGGTGGGCCCCGAGCAGGCTCTGGTAATGGAACAGAAGTAGACACTCTTTGAGGATGGAGGCCATCGAGGTGGTCCCTCCTCGCGCAGCAGAGTCCGGGTCCTACAGCCGGTACTTTACCGTTCCGAGGAAGGATGAAGGGCACCCTTCCCCATCATAGGAAGTTCCTGAGGTCTGCTTTTGGGGGCAAAAGCCTACCAATACCAGTTCTTCCTTTGGCCTTGCACTCTCACCCCACACTTTTACGACTCAACCACATCGACGATTGGTTGATATTAGCTCAATCAGAGCACATGGCGGTTCGACATCGAGATGTCATTCTCGCTCACACGAAAGAGCGGGGGTTAAGACTTAACGCCAAGAAAAGTGTGCTTTCTCCAGTACAAAGAACCACTTATCTGGGCGTGGCACCGAGCTAGGTGCTCTGGCCGCACCAGAGGCCAGTCCCGCGAGACTGGTTCCCTTAGGAGGTCACCTTGCGGTGTGGGAGCCCCTGCCAAGTGTGCTTCATTGGGTCCTGCCCCGAGCAGGCTCTGGTCTAGTCTTCCTAACAAACGACGTGGGTTTGAGGGCCATCGTTTTCAATAGGAGACTTCAGCTATGAGAGTCCTGATGCTGTGGCTCAGGACCTCGGAGGGCAGGTCCCTCTGGGAAAGAGCGGTGTACACCGCATTACACGGTGCCCGTCTCTCCTCAGTGCCCTCAGGAGATCAGTCTGCCAACCCTGCCGGTGTTCCAGAGCGCAGCGGTCTCCGGCGAGCGTTCTCTCAGTTACCGCCCGGAAACGTAACGGTGCTAAGAGGCTTGCGACCTCCACGGAGGTCTCTAGAGCAGCTAGTATGGTCGTCCCCTGCCGGTCTGCCGCTTCAGGGCACTGAACTAGCCACTCTGGTTACACCAGAGGTCAGTCTCGAAAGACTGATTCCCTGACTAGACTATTTGGCAGCGTGAAAACTACTGCCAAACATGTCTCAGTGGGTCCTGCACACTGTAATGAGAGGGCACAGAATCCAGTTCGGTTCTCCTCCGCCTCAATTCAATGGGGCCTTTCCCACCCTGGTGGGCCCCGAGCAGGCTCTGGTAATGGAACAGAAGTAGACACTCTTTGAGGATGGAGGCCATCGAGGTGGTCCCTCCTCGCGCAGCAGAGTCCGGGTCCTACAGCCGGTACTTTACCGTTCCGAGGAAGGATGAAGGGCACCCTTCCCCATCATAGGAAGTTCCTGAGGTCTGCTTTTGGGGGCAAAAGCCTACCAATACCAGTTCTTCCTTTGGCCTTGCACTCTCACCCCACACTTTTACGACTCAACCACATCGACGATTGGTTGATATTAGCTCAATCAGAGCACATGGCGGTTCGACATCGAGATGTCATTCTCGCTCACACGAAAGAGCGGGGGTTAAGACTTAACGCCAAGAAAAGTGTGCTTTCTCCAGTACAAAGAACCACTTATCTGGGCGTGGTGTGGGATTCGACCACGATGCAGACATGTATGTCTCCTGCTCGGATCGAGTCATTCCTACTCGCCTACATGGACACTACTGTGGTGATCGCAGTGCTTTATCGTCCTCCGAAAGCCCACAAAGACTTTCTTAATGAATTTGCTAATTTTCTTGGGGACATCATATCGAATTTTGATAAAGTGATAATTTTAGGATATTTTAATATCCATGTTTGTTGTCCGGCAACTTCATTTGTTAACAGATTCATTAGCCTTACTGACTCTTTCGATTTAATTCAGTGGGTGAAAGGCCCTACCCATTTACCGGGTCATACACTTGATCTTGTGTTAACGCATGGTGTATCCATTGAAGATATGGAACTGGGCGACTTTGGTATTTCTGACCATAAATCTATTTTGTTCTCTATTCCTTTTAAATTAGATATGGATAGCACTGTTAAACCTACGCGTTGGTCTCGTATATTGACACCTAAAACCAGTGGTGATTTTTCAGCAGCGTTCAGTGCACTTGCCGGAGTTTCCGACACGCAAATCCAGGATTTGAGTGCAACTGAAAAGCTTAGCTGGTTTAACACTGCTTGCACCAATATTTTAGATAAAGTGGCTCCCTTGAAAGTTAAATATCAAAAACCTAAGTCTGAGCCATGGGTAAATGAGGCTGTTCGGGAGATTAGACGGACCTGTAGAAGAGCAGAAAGGAAATGGAAGAAAGATAAACTACAGGTCTCCTACGAACTACTAAGGTACGCTCTCTCTCAATTTCAAAGGGCTATGAGATCAGCAAAGTCCAAATACTTTGCTGACCTCATCTAAATAAATTGTAATAATCCAAGAACTCTTTTTAAAACTATAAATGCTGTAGTGAATCCTGCTACTAGTTTGCCCCATCAGTGCGAGTCAAAAATTATGTGTGAAAACTTTTTGCAATTTTTTGTTAATAAGATATGAAACATAAGATCGAATATTATGCCTGTAATATCTGATCCAGCTGTGCCTCCTGTATGTCATGCTGTTTTTAATCAATTTACAGTAATTTCTCTCTCGTCGTTGCAGGAAATTGTAAATAAGCTGAAACCCACTGGTTCCTCACTTGATGTAATTCCTCCTCGCCTTCTCAAACACCTTTTAAATTCGATAGGGCCCAATCTTCTAGCATTTACAAATAAATGCCTAGAAACAGCAATTTTACCTGATTATTTGAAACAGGCCTCTGTCCAACCACTCCTCAAACGGCCAAATTTAGACCCTACAATTTTATCAAATTTTAGACCGGTTTCTAAACTGTCATTTATCTCTAAAATATTAGAGAAGGCGGTCTTTCAGCAACTGTACAATTTCTTGACAGAAAACGAGATTTTTGAAGTCTTTCAATCTGGATTTAGAAAATATCATTCTACAGAAACAGCACTTGTTAAAGTGATAAATGATGTACTGAGAATTGTGGATACTGGTAGCTCTGCCATGCTTGTGCTCTTGGATTTATTAAGCGCTGCCTTTGACACAGTCGACCATACTGTCCTGTTGTCCCGTTTAGAGATATGCGCAGGCATCAAAGGGAAAGCCCTAAATTGGTTTAAGTCTTTTCTTGAAAATAGAACCTTTTCAGTAAATATTGGGGACTTTGTATCTAGTACAGTGGAAGTCCTTGAGATCATCAAATCAGGGAATATTAGGATTGAATATTGGTTCCAAGAACAAAATTTAAACTCAGAGGTGACCGGGCATTTGCAGTAGCTGCGTCAAAACTGTGGAATAGCCTGCCGGCTAGTATTAGCACTGCTAGAACTGTAGGTAATTTTAAATCAAAACTGAAGTTTTATTTGTTTGAAATGGCTTTTAACAAATGACATAGTGTCATGTTATAATGTGCATGTATTTACTTTTATTCTTTATTTTATTTTTTGGAAACTATTGCTTAATGTTTATGTACAGCACATTGGTCAACAGCTGTTGTTTTAAATAGTGCTTTATAAATAAAATGACATTGACATTGACATTCCTCACCGCAGTCGCGAGAGTCAGAGAAGGCCGGTCACTCACTGTCAAGCAGTTTCAGAGACTGCTGGGTCTAATGGCAGCTGTGTCCAATGTTATACCCCTGGGCCTGCTGTACATGAGAACCCTACAGTGGTGGCTCAAGACCAAGGGGTTCTCCCTGAGGGGAAACCCGCTTTGCATGATCAATGTCACGCGGCGATGCCTACGTGCCTTGGACATGTGGAGGAAATCTCGGTTCTTGTCTCGGCCCGGTGCTGGGAGCTCCTTGTCGCCGCATAACGCTAGCGACGGACGCATCCCTCACCGGTCGGGGTGCGGTCATGAGTGGCCACCCTGCCCGCGGTCTGTGGAGTGGTCGCCATCTGACATGGCATATGAACTGCCTGGAGATGCTGGCCATGCTTCGTGCACTAAGACACTTCCTCCCAGACCTAAGAGGTCACCATGTGTTGGTGCGCACCGACAACACAGCGGTGGTCTCTTACATTAACCACCAGGGAGGTCTGTGCTCACGCCATTTGTACAAACTAGCGTACCAGATCCTTGTGTGGTCCCAGGGCAAACTTCTCTCGCTGAGAGCAGTTCACATTCCTGGGCATCTCAATTTGGGAGCAGACATCCTGTCGAGGCAGGGGCCGAGGCCCGGGGAATGGATGCTTCACCCTGAGGTGGTGAGGCAGATATGGAGAGTTTTTGGCCAGTCTCATGTAGACCTGTTTGCGACTCGAGAGACATCGCACTGTCCCCTCTGGTTCTCTCTCACTCATCCAGCTCCACTGGTGCTGGATGCCATGGTACAGACGTGGCCGAGGCTTCACCCCGCCCGTGCCGTCTCGCCCATCCATTGGACTGATTACACACGTGGTTCAGAACCAGTCACGCTGAAGGGCGTTCCCCAAAGCGTCCTCCGACGCAGCGTCTCGTTCCCTCGAGGAACCATGGTTACATGCGTAACCTGAGACATTTTTAACTTCACTATAATTACTAAAGTATACTATGGAATACTAAAGTTTATTATTTGAGTGATTTTTTTTTTAGTGATCTACCTCTGAACTAAGATTATTTGTAAAAAGGGTCATATAGGTTTATACTGCAAATAACTCCTTTTACAACTGACACAGACAGGTAATTCAACACAACAAAAAGTGTACTCTATAAAAGTGATGACCTGCAGTTGTTAATTTTAAAGAGCTTTTTCTACCTTATTTAACCCATAAAAATGTGTTTTGTTGGTATAAATTAATGTGCATATGTTGGTTCAGTGATGTTAAATAATATTTTAACCAGTTTATGTCAGCATTTTTAGATAATTTTTTTTGTGTATACACACAAGCAGATACAATCAGGGTATATTTGTGTTTTTGTAACTCTTCTTGCTTTCATGCTTTCACTTTTTTACATTTACACTGTACACTGAAAAAAAGAGATACGTTGTACCAACTTAAAAAGGTTTTAATTATAGAATTATAGCCATCAGCACTCAAGTGCACACATAAAACTTGCCACAGCACAACCTGCAGAAGTAATGATTATGAATGTGTCAGGGGAAAAAACAGCAAGAAGATTGCCTTAACATTATGATAATTAATTGATAAACTAGTATTTTCTGTATTTTTGGCTGCAGTGATGAACTTGACGACACTTACTCGTCATCTCCACAGTGGACGTGCGTGTTTCATACAGATTACATAATCAGAAAATATTTGTTTTCCATTCGAATTGGTTCATTTCAAAGTAGACATTTCGCTTTCTATAGATAGATTTTTCATGTCTGTGAGGCAAGCACAGAGTTTCTGTGAATTTCTTTTTGACGTGCTCAAGTTCACAGAGACCTAGATGGCAGAAAGTCCACCTGTTTGCTTTCATTATTTTACAAAAGTATGTTTTGTTGTTATTGTGAATGCACACAAATAAAAGTAAATTTTTTATAAATTTGAAAAATGTATTACTTTGTAAGAGCAAAAATGACAGAGTATTTTAAGTTGAATGCAAATGATCGCACCGGTGCCTCCAAATTCAATGTCATGCAGTGAGCGCGCTACTATTCAGCTTCAACACTCTGCACAAACACTTCAATAGCACACATTTTTCTAGGTTAACAGAGCGAGTGGCCATGTAATGTTGCTGCTACTTACATGTTTGTGGATAAGCCACATTTGAGGTCAATGAATGAAATTAATGTTTGGATGTCCGATGTACTGTAGACCAGCAGTCATTACCACATAGACCAGCAGTTAATAATCTGTCCGTCACAGACTACGTGACTTCGCCACTTCCTGTGGACTAAGCAACTAATAACATTTTGATCGACTAAGCCTCTTCTCATCAACTAACAGTTAGTCGACTATTTGGGGGCAGCCCTAAAAATAATCAAATTTTGTTGCTTTGCAGCCTGAAATGAAGATGGACACAGTTTTTGTTTTATCCAGCTGTATTTACTCTTATAACAACTTATAACATCCAAGTGAAAGATATAACACCAACATGTCAGAAAAAAAAAACAGAATCACTGAGTTGGAAAAAGGATCACCTCCCGCCTAAAAATGTCAGGTGGAGCTAATCACCTTCTCAATGGCACACAAAGCCATTTGACTTTCAACTGTGATCAGCTGTGGTCATTTTGATTAGATCAGCATGAAAAAAGCTTTCCTGGAAGACTTTCTCGGTCGGAGAGCGACGTTCTTCTTGGCGTGGCCCGGAAGTGAAGCTTTTTACGCTATACGCTTTCATTGAGTAAACTGAGTGAATGGTGGACTTGCTGCTGGGGCTGTGAGGTGTGATTGATGCTGCTGATCTCGTTCAATCATACGGCGTTGCCAGCGTCAATGTTCACAGAGGAGAGAGACGTTTGATCTGCTTTTTTTCAATCACAAGCGTAAACTTGGCTACAGGCGAGTGCGGTTTTGTGCGACGGATTAGCAACAACTGTACCGTGGATGCAACTATCATGGGTGAAAGTACGGATGGAGACAGTGAAGGTATGCCTTGGCAGGATGTGTCAAGGAAGAGGAAAGATAGGAGTAATAGCTCTGGAAGTTCAAGTTTAGGGTTGGAGGTGAGTGACATGGGGAAAAAAACAAAGGCTGCAAAGTCAAGCGTGAGGGTGGATGAAGAAATGGAATGGAAAGTAATGGTAACATTCAAAAGAGAAGGGGTACACTTTCATCCATTAAAGTTGACAAAAGCTATTGAAAAAGAAATGGGAAAAATAAAGTTTGCTAAATATTTAAGTAACAGGAGGTTACTGATTTTTACTAAAGATAAACTACAAAGAGATAAGTTTCTCCGTGCAGAAATGCTGAATGGAGAGAGAATCAGTGTTCACATACCAGGAAATGCAGCTAAGCTTAAAGGCGTTATTTATGATGTACCTGTGGCAATGACAATGGAAGAGATAATACAGGAAGTGAAAGGAGGTAAAGTGATGAAAGCTACAAGATGACAAATGATAAGAAATTGGGTGAAAAAGGATAGCCTGTCAGTTCTCCTTGAGTTTGAAAGTGTTATGCCCGAGAAAATAAGAATGGGTTACTTGAGTTACGATGTTAGGGAGTATATCCCAGCCCCTATGAGATGCTTTAAATGTCAAAGAATGGGACATACTGCAGGACAATGCAAAGGAAAATTACGATGTGCTAGATGTGGGGGGGAACATGAATATGGCAAATGTGATGAAGATGCAAAAATCAGATGCTGCAACTGTGGAGGAGAACATAGTGCTGCTTTTGGAGGATGTCCTGTTCAAAGACAAGCTAGAGAGGTACAGAAGTACAAGATAATAAATCAAGTGTCATATGCTGATGCAGTTAAAAAGGTTAAGGAAAGTAAATTAGCTAGTAGATATAAAGGTACTCATGTAGCAAGTAACACAAACCTGCCTGTGGGAAGACGGTCAATTGAGATTCCATCTTTTACAGAAAATCAAAAGCAAACAGAAATAATCACATGTTGCAAAAAGATTAACAAGGATACACTAATTATGGATAAAATCAGCTTTGTGACTTTCATCTGTAAGATTGTGAATGTGGCAATGCAGCAACAGAGAAAAAGTGACAGAATTAAGACAATAGTACAGGCAGCTACAGAGCTGTTGGGGATAAAAGATATTAAGGCTGAAATGATTCATGAGATGCTGAACCCTACTAATTATGATGGATTGTCTCAAGGTGATTAACATATTCATGGTATTTCATATCCTCCAATGGAATGCCAGAAGTTTACTTGCGAATGGGCAAGAGTTCAAGAAGATCATAACTGACATGGATGTTGTGCCTGATCTTATTTGTATTCAAGAGTCATGGTTAAGACCGCACTTGGAATTTGTCTTGCCAGGGTATGGTTCTGTTAGATGTGATAGAATGGGATCACAAGGTGGAGGATGTGTAACATTCATTAAAGATAATCTAGCATATAGAAGGATAAATGTTCAAAATGAATATGAATGTGTAGTTATAGAAATATGTAGTCCCAGAGGAAACATAAAATTAGTAAATTTTTACAATCCATGCAAGAAGTTATCAATGCAAATATCTCAAGACATTATACCAAGTGTTAACAGAAGAGAAATAGTTTCTGTGAATTTCTTTTTGACGTGCTCAAGTTCACAGAGACCTAGATGGCAGAAAGTCCACCTGTTTGCTTTCATTATTTTACAAAAGTATGTTTTGTTGTTATTGTGAATGCACACAAATAAAAGTAAATTTTTTATAAATTTGAAAAATGTATTACTTTGTAAGAGCAAAAATGACAGAGTATTTTAAGTTGAATGCAAATGATCGCACCGGTGCCTCCAAATTCAATGTCATGCAGTGAGCGCGCTACTATTCAGCTTCAACACTCTGCACAAACACTTCAATAGCACACATTTTTCTAGGTTAACAGAGCGAGTGGCCATGTAATGTTGCTGCTACTTACATGTTTGTGGATAAGCCACATTTGAGGTCAATGAATGAAATTAATGTTTGGATGTCCGATGTACTGTAGACCAGCAGTCATTACCACATAGACCAGCAGTTAATAATCTGTCCGTCACAGACTACGTGACTTCGCCACTTCCTGTGGACTAAGCAACTAATAACATTTTTATCGACTAAGCCTCTTCTCATCAACTAACAGTTAGTCGACTATTTGGGGGCAGCCCTAAAAATAATCAAATTTTGTTGCTTTGCAGCCTGAAATGAAGATGGACACAGTTTTTGTTTTATCCAGCTGTATTTACTCTTATAACAACTTATAACATCCAAGTGAAAGATATAACACCAACATGTCAGAAAAAAAAAACAGAATCACTGAGTTGGAAAAAGGATCACCTCCCGCCTAAAAATGTCAGGTGGAGCTAATCACCTTCTCAATGGCACACAAAGCCATTTGACTTTCAACTGTGATCAGCTGTGGTCATTTTGATTAGATCAGCATGAAAAAAGCTTTCCTGGAAGACTTTCTCGGTCCTTGAGAGTGCAACTGAAGCAAACAATCAACTATAGGTGGCAAGGCACTGTCAGAAGATCTCCGGGATAAAGTTGTGGACAGGCGCGAATCAGGAGATGGATGCAAAAATAAATAAAAAATAAAAATCAAAGGCTTTTTCAATGCCTAGAAACACAGTGAGATCTATTATTAAGAAGTGGAAGGTATTTGGGACAACACAGACCCTCCTTGGATCAGGACGTCACTCCAAACTGGATGAAAGAGCCAGGAGGAACCCGGTGAGACAGGCTCCCAAGTGACCTACAGCAACTCTGAAGCAGCTGCAGGAATTTATGACGGAGTGCTCATTGTGTACATGTGACAACAATATCACAAATTCTCCACAAATGTGGCTTGTATGGGAGGGTTGCAAGAAAAAAAGCCACTCCTCAAGAAAAGCCACATGCGGTCAGACTGAGTTTTGCCAAAACGCACCTTGTAGATTCTGAGGCCACATGGAAAAAGGTGTTATGATCAGGTGAGACAGAAATTGAATTATTTGGTCTCAACGCCAATTGATATGCCTGGCGGAAATCCAACACAACTCACCATCCAAATAACCGCATACCTACTGTAAAGTATGGAGGTGGTAATATCCTGTTATGGGGGTGTTTATATGCAGCGGGGACTGGAGCACTTGTCAAAAAATTGAAGTTCAGGTTTGCATGAAGCTGGGTGACAGCATGCCCAGGAGACTACAGGCTGTCATTAAGGCTAAAGGTCACCCGACAAAGTATTGATAGTTGTGTAAATATTGACAGCTGTATGAAGAATTTTTGGTTGATTTGTAATCTATTACATACCTTTCTATCAAAGTTATCTAACATTATCAAGCTGAATTTGTTCTGACACAGTTTAACTCAGAGTTCTTGTCATTTTATTACCATTTTCTAAACTATAAAGAATAAACTGTGATGTGAGAAATGTTGAAGGTGTCTGAATAAATTTTGGTTTGACTATCTATTTGATAAATGAAGTTAACAACTAACATTATACATACTCTTTTGGTTTCTGTACCCAATATTTGAAAAATGTACAAATGCAATGAAAATATTGGTATCGGCAAGTACCAAAAATAAAAGTATCAGTATCGGGCGAGTACTGTAAAAAGTGGTATTGGTGCATCCCTAATATATATATATTGCTACTGTAAATTGCTTTGCTTAATCTGCCAAAATGGATAAAATGTTAATCTAAATATACTTCAATAAAAAAAGTTCACCTAATAATAAAAATGCTGTAATCTTGTACTGTACTCAACCTCATGTCATTCCAGAAATTGTCTTCTGTGCTACATAAACTGAGACATTTTGACAAATGTACTGATTCCATTGAAAAAGAGGTCCATGTGATGTATTACATGTCTTCTGAAGCTTTCTCTGAGGAACAGACCAAAATTTAAGCCATTATTCACTGACTATCTTAACATGCACTGACTTGCAATTGTTATCTTATAGAGCTATATATATTTAACCTGCCCTTTTGTTGGTATGAATTAATGTAGATTGATTCAGTGAAATTAAATATTTTTGACTTGAATAAAACCAGTTAACTTGTTACCATTTTTAGGTTGCCTTTTTTTCCAGTATACTCACTCAGATGAGAGTTCATGAGAGTATTTCTAAATGTATCATTTGGACCGGTTTTGTGGACCACCCAAAACTATTCTATAACTTCAGAACCCTTGGAAAATAGAGCATAAGTCATGTGCACTACTTTTATTATATATTTATGCTTTTGTGTCCTTTTTTAATCTCAAAATCTCCAGTCCCAGAAGTCTCTTATCATGAACATGGCTGTATTTATTAGATGAAAACAGTAATATTGTGAACTAGTATTACAATTTCAAATAACTGTCTTCTATTTTAATATATTTTTAAATGTAATTTATTCCTGTGACTCAAAGCTGAATTTTCAGCAGCCATTAATGCAGTCTTCAGTGTCACTTGATCCTTCAAAAATCAGTCTAATATGCAGATTTAATGCTCAAGAAACTTGTCTTAGTATTATCAATGTTGAAATATGATTTTAAAAAAATTTAAGTCTTTGCTGACACTTTGGATCAATTTGATGCATCCTTGCTGATTGAAGAAAAAAAGATCTTACTAATTTTTAATGGTAGCACAACCAGTGCATTCTTCAGAGTTTCTCTATTTGTCAAACAGGTTCGGAACAGTGTGAAGGAAAGGGACAACAGAATTTTCAATACTGGCTGAACTAGTCCTATAACATTTTGGTTTTCATAAAACTGAACAAGGATAGCACTAATCATGTAATATAACACTGTGTCTGTGTGTGTGTGTGCATGTGTGTGCACACCCCATACGTCAGGTCTGGTGGATACACATTATACAGCAGAGCTTTAACTGCAAGGTTCTCCATGGCATCAGAAAGCCCAGCATCTGCTACATTGCAGATCTGAGTATTTTTGAGCACCACTACACCAGCAGCATCTTCTCAGTGTTTAATGTGGAAATGATAGTAAGCCATTAATACGTCCATTTGAACCCTGACACAGAGCTGATCTTAGAACAACATGACTCTATGAATGCTACAAACACACTGAAAGCCTATATAATATGATGTCTCTCAGTTTTGCTGTAATATTTAAAGACAGCCTTTTTCAATTTGCCCTGATAAATAATTGATGCATGAACAGACAGGTTAGTATTCTTTCTTAGCTTGTAGTGTTACAAACATAAAATTTTTCAGCAAACCATCCATCATGTTTATTAAAGATTAAAACTGCCAGTGTGATCTTAGCAATAGCCATTTTCCTTTGACGATTCAGAAGTCTCAGTTTCGAGTAAACTTTGAATCTTAAATTTCATAAGTTCTCATTTATTTAGTGTTTGAAGTTACAATAAAGGTTTTTAGTTTTTTACCTGACTTTTTAGTGCATGTCAAAGTGTTGATTTTTGGCAAATTGCATTGAAACCAATTCAACAAACCAAGTCAATAAACTTTGTAGATAGAGCCTTAAAAAAAATCTCTGTGTTGAAACTTTAACACACATTCATGACCCCAAATGGAAAGTAATAAATAAATAGCTTAACCAGTATTTCGAGCAGTTTGAAAATCAAATGTGGGTTAAAACTGACCTCCACGCAGCAGAAGGATCAGAGCTCAAGAACAGCAGCACAATATTCCAGCAAACACAGAACGTAGCCCTAACGTTAGTTTTTGGTTCCCGTTTGGTTATTTTTTTGGGAACCAAATACTAACGTTAGAGGAACGTTCTTTTTAGGTTATATTTTTTGTAACCATAAAATAACGTTCCCAGAACGTTGCAGGGTGTTTATTTTTTTAAATAACCTAAAAGTAACTTATAGAAAACGTTCCCTAATGGTTATTTTTAGGTAATTTTTTTGCAACCATAAAATAACGTTCCCAGAACGTTGCAGGGTGTTTATTTTTTTAAATAACCTAAAAGTAACTTATAGAAAACGTTCCCTAATGGTTATTTTTAGGTAATTTTTTTGCAACCATAAAATAACGTTCTCAGAACGTTGCAGGGTGGTTATTTTTAGGTTATTTTTTGCAACCATAAAATAACGTTCCCAGAACATTGCAGGGTGGTTATTTTAAAAATAACCTAAAAATAACTTATAGAGAATGTTCCCTAATGGTTATTTCTAGGTAATTTTTTTGCAGACATAAAATAACGTCCCCAGAACGTTGCAGGGTGGTTGTTTTTAAAATAACCTAAAAATAACTTAGTTGTTGTTTTTTTTAGAAATGTTTTAACTTTATAAAGGTTCTCCTAAAACTGGAAACACTTTCTGTGGCTTTGTGGCTCTATCACTCTGTTGGTTTGAACATCCTGAACGGCCTGACAACATTGGATCGGAGTCAGTAGAGTCAAACTAAAATAAAACCCAGAAACAAGTTAGCATATTTGAACTTCTGGTTCCATCATCTCAAAATCAAAAGGTTTTTTGAATGTGCTTTTGGTTAAATGCCTAAAATAATAGGGCCTGTGTTTAACACAAGCTCAAGATATTTTCACATATTATTCTACAACATAAAATACTTCAGTAATACCTGTGTCTAAATCAGACTATAGAGGTTGGCACATTAAAAATCATCATGCCAAACACTTGAAAGAGTTAAGCTTAGTGATTTTGACACTGAAGTCATGCAACTGTGGTGCAGTTTGTTTATAGCCTAACTTTATCTGTGTACATCTAGCGATTGTATTTAGGCTTCAAAATTCAATAGTCTAATATGCAGAAATTACCAACAGAGGTCTGTAACAATGCACGATCTATCGAAATTTCTAAAATCAGATGATGCAACCTATTTGAAAGATTAGAGAAGGGGCACAGTAAGAGATTAAAGTGAGAAAACAGGGAGGAGGAGAGAGTCAAAGTGAGAAAGATTGTGGAAAGGATTACATAGCTGTTAAACCACTATCAAAGGACATCCGTTCATTTCTGCTGGAAGACGGTTTGTTTCATACACCTCATTATGTTCCATAAATGTTTTAGTGGTATATGGGCTTGTGAAAAGTCCTATCACTGCATCTGTTGTACCAAGGACAAATGTCTCTTTCAGCTTGCTTTTAGTCACACTCCTCTAAACTGCATGCATATTTATGCACAGTGTGGGATTGTGACATTTAGCATTACTAAAATGAAAGAAAGGTAATTAAATGCAAGGCATAAAGAAAAATGAGGAATTAAATACTACAACGCCACAGAAAAACTAATTATTTAAATAACTTGCAGACAGTACATGTTTCATTCTTATTGTTGAGTACACTTCAATATCATTATCATATATGCTGTAATATATTGGATAAGATCACTTTTATGGATATTATAGTAGTTTTTCACATTATTCAATTCAGTGAGCATGTGATCATCACAGTGAAGTGAATTTTAAATTATTTCGTTTGAGGAGAGCAGATGTCTCCATGTACCTGGGAGCTGTACTGTTTTTATTCAAAAACAATTTATTTAAAAATATTCTGTTTTTTTTCCAAATTCCATTGTTCTAGAAAAACATGTTTAAAAATGGTTTGAATTGGTAATCATTTCATTTTGCTGTCCTCATGTTTACTTTCAATGTTGTTAGTTATACCTAACTTTAGCACTTTATTTCCATACTTTTATGTGGTTTCATTCTGTTCATTTCATGTCGTGCATGAACTTCACCAGAACATATTTCAGAAAGTCTGACATACCCTTTTTATTGTACCAACATAAAATTTCAACACAAGCGTATTCATTTTTCTAAAGTTACAGAGTTCAGAAGGTAATGACTAATAGAAATGACTTACATATACACAAATGTACACTCATTCATTCTAATCAAGTAGGAATGAAAATAGCTTTTCTTAGTGAAAGAAGGTTTGGAGCTGACAGTTTTCACTTTGTCTTTGCAATCCTGACCCTGTTGAAAGTTAGCAAGATATATTAACTTGTCATTAATTATATATTCACTTTTATATACTTATATATTCACTTACTTATATACAGTGTATATATATATCTATATATATATATATATATATATCTACCATTGCTGCATCTGAAAGAATGTTTGATTTCTGTAGTCTAATTTTGATCTATAGCTTAGGATGAAGTACAGGATCAGGTGAATACTAGCCACATCTGTTTTTCATTCAGACTGAGGTGTAATTGTACCTTTTTAATTTCCTGGATTTTATTATATTTGTCTGTTTGGCTCCGTCTTTGTCTGTCTGCTTATCCATTTTTCATTCATAATGTTCACTCCGACTTGCTTTTATTGTCCCTCTGTAATCTCAGCGTCTTTAGGCTGACACCTTACAACTGAGGAAAATAAATAAAATAGTTGTGATTATTATTCTCACATTTTCCCCATTATTTTCTTTCCTGTCATAAGATACGGATGTTTTTTGTTAGTTTCAGTATTGCTTAAGCAGTCTCTTTTAGGACAACACCATTTTGGCAGGATAGAGTGTTTTGCTTTCCTCCCTGAGCAGATCTGAGTGTGTTTGAGTTATGATTGGGCCTGTCTCCATTAAGATAAGATTTGTAAATGAACTGAAGATGTGTGGAATGACTTATGTGAGCACATCTGGCTCTTCTATCATTAGATGGAAAATATCTTCACTACGTTCCGACTGCTGGGCTTCCGACCAAGTACCTAGATTAGTCAGTTTCATTTTAGGAATTATATTATCTTTCCACCCAGACTCTGGCTGGTTCTTGTTAGCAATGGGCCTTTTTTAAATTCATAATGTCTAATTTCTATTGTTATTGTAAAATAAACACAATACTACTTTGGGATGAATAGGTTTACTCTGGCATGGCACATATCTCACATTGCCAAGATTTTTTTTCTTGAACTCTTTACGCTGATAATTCAGTGATAGAAATGACTACTAATTATGAATAGCTAAATCATTATTATTAATAACATTAGCAATATTATTAACTCTTTACTGAAGTAGGCAAACCATTTAGAATTCTTATCTGTCCTCAAGATAATTATTAAATATCCAATATTTCATGTCAGTGTTATATTTTAAGGGGAAAACTTTTTTTTGTTTTTGTTTGTCTAGCTGGAAATTATTTTTTCACATTTAAGAAGTTTTCTGCAGTCCAATATAAAAACTATTTTAGTCTCTTAAAAAGACAGCTGCCATAGTGCAAGTGTTGGCAAGAACTTTAAATAGCTATATTAAAGACAAATATGAATTTATCAAGGGATCTATGAGACCATTGAGAAAAATTCCAACATACCTTCTATAAAATCTTTACACTCTTCTAACTGCACAAGGAAAATACTTCCAGTCAGCTTGGCCCAGTTCTCAACAACAAACCTTCACATTTAAGAAGTTTTCTGCAGTCCAATATAAAAACTATTTTAGTCTCTTAAAAAGACAACTGCCATAGTGCAAGTGTTGGCAAGAACTTTAAATAGCTATATTAAAGACAAATATGAATTTATCAAGGGATCTATGAGACCATTGAGAAAAATTCCAACATACCTTCTATAAAATCTTTACACTCTTCTAACTGCACAAGGAAAATACTTCCAGTCAGCTTGGCCCAGTTCTCAACAACAAACCTTATGAAGGATCAAATGTTGATTGAGTTGACCCAAGAATTTAAGTTAATGTTTTTGTTTTTCATATAGTTTTCCATGTATTATGTATTTATTTATTTATTTCAATGTAATTTGAGAATTGGACATTTTAAATATTATTTAACATTACTGAATCAACCTAAATACATTGATTTATACCAACAAAACTGTATTTTATGGGTTAAATCATGTAGAGTTAACCCTTTGTTGTAACAATTGCAGGTCACTATAGTTAAAACTGCTATTGAATAAACACTAACAATTTACTCTTAATGGAGTTTTGCTGTTTCAATGTTTCTCACATTTGTGTGTATGTGTGTGTGTTTAATAATAACTCAGTGGGGCAATTATCATTTCATATCAGTGCAAGTTTGGAATAGTCATTGACTCTAGATAATATCATCTACTTCCTTTAGCTCATCTCCTTCCTTGCACGAGAAGAAAATTTGTGTTAATGGTAAATGAGTTCATTTTTATGTTTATTGTGTTGCTATTGTGTTTCTTTTCTCTTATTATTTAATTATCTCTTATAAATCACATGCGATATTTAATGCGCATCTTGTCAGTAAAGCCGGTTCTGTAATCAGCTGTAAATCTCCATCACGTGCGTAATTTCACATGGAGCAGCATTTACTACACACAGCTGTTGTTCACTGACAAGCTGCGCAAAACCACGATCATATATGAACGTAGTTTTGCGAAACTGAAACCCCTGAAACTGTTTCAGTACGACCGCTGTCCTGCTCTTGAATGTATTCAGGCAGTTCAACATCGACTGAGCACGTTCCTGCATGAGGCGTGCTGTCTGCTCGACCGAATCCAACTCCATACCGAGAAAAGCGATCCTCTGCGTCGAGGAGAGTTTGCTCTTTTCCCAGCTGACCCAAAGGCCCAACCGGCTGAGGTGTGAGAGCACCAAGTCCTTGTGTTCGCACAACTGATCCTGAGACTGAGCTAGTATGAGCCAGTCGTCGAGGTAGTTGAGAATGTGAATGCCCTGCTCTCTCAGGGGAACAAGGGCTGCCTCCGCAACTTTCGTGAAGACACAGGGCGACAGGGACAGCCCGAAGGGCAGGACCTTGTACTGATATGATTGTCCTTCGAACGCGAACTGCAGCAATGGTCTGTGGTGTGGAAGGATCGATACATGAAAGTACGCGCCCCTTCAGGTCGATCACTGCAAACCAATCTTAGGGACGGATACACCAGAAGATGCATTTCTGCGTCAACATCTTGAACAGTAACCGGTGAAGGGCCCAGTTCAAGACACGCAGGTCCAAGATCGGTCATAACCCACCGCCTTTGTTGGGTACAATGAAGTAGGGGCTGTAAAACCCTGTCTTCATATCGGCTGGAGGGACCGGCTCTATCGCATCCTTCGCCAGTAGGACTGTGATCTCCTCACGCAAGACAGGAGACGAACTGAATTGCATAGCCGAGTCTGATGGTCCGCAGGAGCCAGCAAGAATTTTTCGGTAGCCAGGCACCCAGACACCGTACAAGCTGGACCAGCAGGACCACCGACGTACCCACGGTTTTTCTTATTAAAAAAGAAAAACTGAAATATCACATGGTCCTAAGTATTCAGACCCTTTGCTCAGTATTTAGTAGAAGCACCCTTTTGATCTAATACAGCCATGAGTCTTTTTGGGAAAGATGCAACAAGTTTTTCACACCGACACCGTACAAGCTGGACCAGCAGGACCACCGACGTACCCACGGTGGGGCAGCGAGGTGGAAAACAGGGACCCAGTCCATGGGACCGAAGAGGGGTCTGAGTGTGCAGTGCAACGCTTACCTGGTTCCATGGTTTGGCAGAGGGTGCGTGAGTAGGACCATTGATGACATTATCAAACCACCCACTGCTGCCTGCTGGCGAGAGAGGAGGATGAGTGTGGTCCGGTGTTGGTCCGTCCGAGACTCTCCATGCCCTCTTGGGCCCCAGAGACAGAGAAAACCACTCTCTTGTCGAGATTTTTGGAAACCAGATTCTCCACCCAGCCCTCCTCTGGGGGAGGAAGAGGTGCATTCACCATCCCCCAAAGTGCAGTTCCCTCCCCTCACCATCAAGTTTGACGGGGTAATGGACGGGCGGCCTGCCTACACCCAGCTCCACGGTGTCGCTTGCTCCAGGCTGCTGCGGATGCGGAGTGGGAGCGGGGGTTGACGCAGGGGGGCCGCCCTCAGCGATGAGCAGTCTGGGGCACTGCGGCCGGAGGATGGGTGGAGACAGTAGCTGCCCGCCGGGGCAGGACATGTCGGATCCCCTCAGTCTGCTCCTGTACAGCCGAGAACTGCTGGACCATTTTCTCAAGGGACCTTGAGGTACCGAACTTGTCGGCATCCCTCATGTCGACCAGACACAGCCAGAGGTGACGCTCCTGAAGTGTGTACATCGCACGACCCAGAGAACTTGCAGTGATCTTTGTCGCTCGGAGCACAAGGTCAATTGCAATTCGGAGCTCTTTCAGAACTTCCGGATCATGACCACCCTCGTGCAGGTCCCTCAGTGCTTTAGCCTGAAGAACCTGCAGTAACGCCGTAGCGCAGGGTTCCTCAAATCTTGCCCTGGAGGGCCAATGCGCTGCAGAGTTTAGCTCCAACCCTGATCAAACTCACCTACCTGTGATTTTCTTATGATCCTGAAGACACTGATTAGCATGCTCAGGTGTGTTTGATTAGGGTTAGAGCTAAACTCTGCAGGAAAGTGGATCTCATGGGCCAGATTTGAGGATCCCTGCCATAGCGTGTAAGGCAGAGGCAGCTTCTCCACAGGACACATAAGCATCACCAGACAGACCAGACAAGTACCTACAGACCCGGGAGGGGAGGCACAGTTTGCCCTGCCGGGTGGAGGTGGTATTATGAGACAACTGCATCCCAACCGACCGCTCCACTGGGGGAACCCCTGTATAGCCCCTAGCGGCACCACCATCAAGAGTGGTGAGGGAGGAGGAGTTAGGTCAGTTTCCGGCAGAAAAAGGTGTCTTCCACGACCTGGTAAGCCCACTCATGCACCTCTGGGAAGAATGGCACTGGGGCGGGGTGCTGAGAACCAGCGCGGGCCACCCGAAGAACCAATCGTCCAACCTTGAGGGCTCGGGACATGGTGGAGGTCTCCGCTCAAGCCCTACCCTCACAGTGGTCCGGGAAAGCATAGCTGTGATTTCCGGATCCGATTCAGGCATTGATACAGTCCCAGAGGGCCTGTGCGGAAGAAGATCTTCCTCTCCAGAAAGCTCCGGCTCACCCTCCGATGCAGCAATTGACATCCGATCGTTGGGAGGAGCGCTGAATGATACTGCTGGTACGCTCCTTGTAGAGGGCCCAACACGTTCCTTTGGCAGGTCAACTGATTGCGAAGTGCAAGAAGAGCGATGGTCTCCCGAGGGTTGGTTCCCTAGAGGGTTTGCCATCACTGTTAGCCTCAGACCGCCCGTGCTACTGCCTGAAGTAGCCCCCGCCTGACTGCCGCCATGACGAGAACTAGATCGAAGCAGAGGCAACGGAGCTCCGCCCCTTTTGAGGTAAAGGAGCTTGACCTGCAACTCCGAGATGGTCATCTTCCCGCAATGAGAACATGACTCATCCACGAACACTACCTCAGCATGCTTAATACCCAGACACGTGAGGCAGCAATCGTGACCATCACCTGACACCAGGTAACGACCGCATCCAGAAACGCACGGGTGATATGTTGTCTGTAGCAAGACGCAATGTCGTCTTTACAAAGATGCAGCGTTGAGTTTGCCAGGCGCAACATCGTCTTTAAAAAGACGCACCCGTGAATGCTCTTTTAAAGGGGTCATATGATGCGATTTCAAGTTTTCCTTTCTCTTTGGAGTGTTACAAGCTGATTGTGCATAGATAAGATCCCTGAAGTTGCAAAGACTAAAGTCTCAAACCCAAAGAGATATTCTTTATCAAAGTTAAGACTCTGCCACGCCCCCCTAAAA
>NW_015505755.1:226824-231840 GCF_001515645.1 Sinocyclocheilus grahami
ATTTCTATTGTTATTGTAAAATAAACACAATACTACTTTGGGATGAATAGGTTTACTCTGGCATGGCACATATCTCACATTGCCAAGATTTTTTTTCTTGAACTCTTTACGCTGATAATTCAGTGATAGAAATGACTACTAATTATGAATAGCTAAATCATTATTATTAATAACATTAGCAATATTATTAACTCTTTACTGAAGTAGGCAAACCATTTAGAATTCTTATCTGTCCTCAAGATAATTATTAAATATCCAATATTTCATGTCAGTGTTATATTTTAAGGGGAAAACTTTTTTTTGTTTTTGTTTGTCTAGCTGGAAATTATTTTTTCACATTTAAGAAGTTTTCTGCAGTCCAATATAAAAACTATTTTAGTCTCTTAAAAAGACAGCTGCCATAGTGCAAGTGTTGGCAAGAACTTTAAATAGCTATATTAAAGACAAATATGAATTTATCAAGGGATCTATGAGACCATTGAGAAAAATTCCAACATACCTTCTATAAAATCTTTACACTCTTCTAACTGCACAAGGAAAATACTTCCAGTCAGCTTGGCCCAGTTCTCAACAACAAACCTTATGAAGGATCAAATGTTGATTGAGTTGACCCAAGAATTTAAGTTAATGTTTTTGTTTTTCATATAGTTTTCCATGTATTATGTATTTATTTATTTATTTCAATGTAATTTGAGAATTGGACATTTTAAATATTATTTAACATTACTGAATCAACCTAAATACATTGATTTATACCAACAAAACTGTATTTTATGGGTTAAATCATGTAGAGTTAACCCTTTGTTGTAACAATTGCAGGTCACTATAGTTAAAACTGCTATTGAATAAACACTAACAATTTACTCTTAATGGAGTTTTGCTGTTTCAATGTTTCTCACATTTGTGTGTATGTGTGTGTGTTTAATAATAACTCAGTGGGGCAATTATCATTTCATATCAGTGCAAGTTTGGAATAGTCATTGACTCTAGATAATATCATCTACTTCCTTTAGCTCATCTCCTTCCTTGCACGAGAAGAAAATTTGTGTTAATGGTAAATGAGTTCATTTTTATGTTTATTGTGTTGCTATTGTGTTTCTTTTCTCTTATTATTTAATTATCTCTTATAAATCACATGCGATATTTAATGCGCATCTTGTCAGTAAAGCCGGTTCTGTAATCAGCTGTAAATCTCCATCACGTGCGTAATTTCACATGGAGCAGCATTTACTACACACAGCTGTTGTTCACTGACAAGCTGCGCAAAACCACGATCATATATGAACGTAGTTTTGCGAAACTGAAACCCCTGAAACTGTTTCAGTACGACCGCTGTCCTGCTCTTGAATGTATTCAGGCAGTTCAACATCGACTGAGCACGTTCCTGCATGAGGCGTGCTGTCTGCTCGACCGAATCCAACTCCATACCGAGAAAAGCGATCCTCTGCGTCGAGGAGAGTTTGCTCTTTTCCCAGCTGACCCAAAGGCCCAACCGGCTGAGGTGTGAGAGCACCAAGTCCTTGTGTTCGCACAACTGATCCTGAGACTGAGCTAGTATGAGCCAGTCGTCGAGGTAGTTGAGAATGTGAATGCCCTGCTCTCTCAGGGGAACAAGGGCTGCCTCCGCAACTTTCGTGAAGACACAGGGCGACAGGGACAGCCCGAAGGGCAGGACCTTGTACTGATATGATTGTCCTTCGAACGCGAACTGCAGCAATGGTCTGTGGTGTGGAAGGATCGATACATGAAAGTACGCGCCCCTTCAGGTCGATCACTGCAAACCAATCTTAGGGACGGATACACCAGAAGATGCATTTCTGCGTCAACATCTTGAACAGTAACCGGTGAAGGGCCCAGTTCAAGACACGCAGGTCCAAGATCGGTCATAACCCACCGCCTTTGTTGGGTACAATGAAGTAGGGGCTGTAAAACCCTGTCTTCATATCGGCTGGAGGGACCGGCTCTATCGCATCCTTCGCCAGTAGGACTGTGATCTCCTCACGCAAGACAGGAGACGAACTGAATTGCATAGCCGAGTCTGATGGTCCGCAGGAGCCAGCAAGAATTTTTCGGTAGCCAGGCACCCAGACACCGTACAAGCTGGACCAGCAGGACCACCGACGTACCCACGGTGGGGCAGCGAGGTGGAAAACAGGGACCCAGTCCATGGGACCGAAGAGGGGTCTGAGTGTGCAGTGCAACGCTTACCTGGTTCCATGGTTTGGCAGAGGGTGCGTGAGTAGGACCATTGATGACATTATCAAACCACCCACTGCTGCCTGCTGGCGAGAGAGGAGGATGAGTGTGGTCCGGTGTTGGTCCGTCCGAGACTCTCCATGCCCTCTTGGGCCCCAGAGACAGAGAAAACCACTCTCTTGTCGAGATTTTTGGAAACCAGATTCTCCACCCAGCCCTCCTCTGGGGGAGGAAGAGGTGCATTCACCATCCCCCAAAGTGCAGTTCCCTCCCCTCACCATCAAGTTTGACGGGGTAATGGACGGGCGGCCTGCCTACACCCAGCTCCACGGTGTCGCTTGCTCCAGGCTGCTGCGGATGCGGAGTGGGAGCGGGGGTTGACGCAGGGGGGCCGCCCTCAGCGATGAGCAGTCTGGGGCGCTGCGGCCGGAGGATGGGTGGAGACAGTAGCTGCCCGCCGGGGCAGGACATGTCGGATCCCCTCAGTCTGCTCCTGTACAGCCGAGAACTGCTGGACCATTTTCTCAAGGGACCTTGAGGTACCGAACTTGTCGGCATCCCTCATGTCGACCAGACACAGCCAGAGGTGACGCTCCTGAAGTGTGTACATCGCACGACCCAGAGAACTTGCAGTGATCTTTGTCGCTCGGAGCACAAGGTCAATTGCAATTCGGAGCTCTTTCAGAACTTCCGGATCATGACCACCCTCGTGCAGGTCCCTCAGTGCTTTAGCCTGAAGAACCTGCAGTAACGCCGTAGCGCAGGGTTCCTCAAATCTTGCCCTGGAGGGCCAATGCGCTGCAGAGTTTAGCTCCAACCCTGATCAAACTCACCTACCTGTGATTTTCTTATGATCCTGAAGACACTGATTAGCATGCTCAGGTGTGTTTGATTAGGGTTAGAGCTAAACTCTGCAGGAAAGTGGATCTCATGGGCCAGATTTGAGGATCCCTGCCATAGCGTGTAAGGCAGAGGCAGCTTCTCCACAGGACACATAAGCATCACCAGACAGACCAGACAAGTACCTACAGACCCGGGAGGGGAGGCACAGTTTGCCCTGCCGGGTGGAGGTGGTATTATGAGACAACTGCATCCCAACCGACCGCTCCACTGGGGGAACCCCTGTATAGCCCCTAGCGGCACCACCATCAAGAGTGGTGAGGGAGGAGGAGTTAGGTCAGTTTCCGGCAGAAAAAGGTGTCTTCCACGACCTGGTAAGCCCACTCATGCACCTCTGGGAAGAATGGCACTGGGGCGGGGTGCTGAGAACCAGCGCGGGCCACCCGAAGAACCAATCGTCCAACCTTGAGGGCTCGGGACATGGTGGAGGTCTCCGCTCAAGCCCTACCCTCACAGTGGTCCGGGAAAGCATAGCTGTGATTTCCGGATCCGATTCAGGCATTGATACAGTCCCAGAGGGCCTGTGCGGAAGAAGATCTTCCTCTCCAGAAAGCTCCGGCTCACCCTCCGATGCAGCAATTGACATCCGATCGTTGGGAGGAGCGCTGAATGATACTGCTGGTACGCTCCTTGTAGAGGGCCCAACACGTTCCTTTGGCAGGTCAACTGATTGCGAAGTGCAAGAAGAGCGATGGTCTCCCGAGGGTTGGTTCCCTAGAGGGTTTGCCATCACTGTTAGCCTCAGACCGCCCGTGCTACTGCCTGAAGTAGCCCCCGCCTGACTGCCGCCATGACGAGAACTAGATCGAAGCAGAGGCAACGGAGCTCCGCCCCTTTTGAGGTAAAGGAGCTTGACCTGCAACTCCGAGATGGTCATCTTCCCGCAATGAGAACATGACTCATCCACGAACACTACCTCAGCATGCTTAATACCCAGACACGTGAGGCAGCAATCGTGACCATCACCTGACACCAGGTAACGACCGCATCCAGAAACGCACGGGTGATATGTTGTCTGTAGCAAGACGCAATGTCGTCTTTACAAAGATGCAGCGTTGAGTTTGCCAGGCGCAACATCGTCTTTAAAAAGACGCACCCGTGAATGCTCTTTTAAAGGGGTCATATGATGCGATTTCAAGTTTTCCTTTCTCTTTGGAGTGTTACAAGCTGATTGTGCATAGATAAGATCCCTGAAGTTGCAAAGACTAAAGTCTCAAACCCAAAGAGATATTCTTTATCAAAGTTAAGACTCTGCCACGCCCCCCTAAAACGGCTCGTTCTAACACGCCCCCATATATCTACCTCACTATGTGGAAATATTTGCATAATGCCGCCCAAATGTGCACGCAAAGAAAGAAGGCGTGGTTTCAGTAACCGCAGTTAGTGTTGAAGCAGCCATGTCAGGGAGATGCTGTGTGTTTCTAGGTGAAAGCAAAAGCACTTTATTTGGCCTTCCGAAAGTAGATGCATTTAGGAATCTTTAAGATTACTTACAACAGAACAGCAATGCATTTTATGAACGACCGTTTCGTGAACCTAGGAGAGGAGATAATTCTGACTTTGCTATGACAATCTGCCGCATCTGAATCAGCTACTGTTTTGTTATTATTTTAAGTATTTGCTATTGACTGTTCAAATGCAGAGTTTTGCGCATGTGTGTGTGTGTGCGAGCGCGAGAGAGAGAGAGAGCACGAGAGAGAGAGAGGGGGGTGACATCACAGTGGAGTCAGTCTTAACCGTGGCTTGTGTACTGCACACATACCAGCTTCATTACTGTGTCTGTCACGCGACTCTGTTCCCCTTTCGGGCTCTGTCTTTACATTTATTTTGAAAGATGAAGCTCGCGATTATGGTAAGGGGAGTTACATTTCCAACGAGTGCTTGCGGTGTTCGGCCAATCACAATACACTGGGTCAGCTG
>NW_015505755.1:232290-234426 GCF_001515645.1 Sinocyclocheilus grahami
AGTATTTGAAAAATAATGTGTTTTTTGAACATTAAAGCATGTCAACATATTCTGTTACACCAAATACACCAAATAATGATCTTTAAAAAAGCATCATATGACCCCTTTAAGGAAAAAGCTCTTTCAGCGTGCTGAAGCGCACAGGGGAGATGGCCGCCAGCAACACAAACGCGGTAGTGCAGCCTGATGTGTGCAACCCACTCGACATGGGAAAACCACCACCGCTGAAGCGCCGTACCGCCAACACCAAGAGCTCCAAAGTGCGCGCTGAACTTATTCTGTCTTCTTCTCTCAGTAGTGTAGTCAAGAGCAAAACGATGTGATCGCTTGGCTCCGAAGCAAAAAGCTGGTATGTGTTGCACCTTCTGCCTTTTTATGCTCAAGCTGTGATCAGCGGCAGCTGGATGCAATAATCGCATGCCAATGTCCATTGGCTCATTTAGTTTACACTCGAAGTAGATTGGTCTCTCGAAGCGAGATCCCAATTCGTCAGTCACGACGTGACTAGTAGTGACCGACTGCAGGGACTGCAGCGCTCCCAAGGATTTGCTGATGGGACCATTTATTAGCTTTAATGAATGTTCGTCAAACTCACGGTATAATTAACGTCACACTACAGGAAGGCCAGCTGAAAGAATTGTTTATATGACAAATATGTGATTCAGTTTATTCTTTCCTTAGATATGTTTCCTTGTTAAGCATTGATGTCAAATGGAATATTCACAAATTACAACAAGACAGGCTATCAGAAGTATCTGCTCATTGTGGGAACCGTCTAATTATACATAACCTTTCACAATTCATTCATTCTCATGTTTATTGTTATGTGTCTCCATCACAATGTTTCACTACTTTTTGGCAACCAGGGAGCTGCTATGAAATCTCATGATTGATCAGTGTCAGGAGCTTTATTAATACTTAATCTGGCGTCATTTGCTGTCTGCTGCCATGATCAATCATAAAATAGATGAGAGTCCATAAGCAACTGTATTGGATGAATGTGTGTGTGACTCGCAAAGAAAGTACTGTCTTTTCTATGAATCCTCAGAAGGTCTGTATAGTTCATTTATCATAGGCCAATAGGCCATCCATCACCTCATGCTGACATGACTAGGCTAAATAGCTTTGGACTGAGGAGGTCTGTTATATCATACAACATTGATGAGGATCTATTTTGGGGAATGCACATATTTATTGAAGATTTATTGAAGATAGACACATTACTTTCAGCTAGAATAGAATACTACAAAAAGTGTTAAAAGTGAAATTTCACTTGGAAACTGTGCCATCTATTTGCACCCACTGTAAGCACCTGAGTAAGTAAAACTATAAAGGCACAAACACACAAAATTTGGTGCTAAATGCATTTTGGAAGGAAAAATTCTCAAAATTGAATGGCTGTGAAGGTCTGTGAAGCATATTACCACATTCTGACTTATTTTATTTGGAATTGTATAGTATCCCATATGAATATATAATATGTACATACTGTATATTAAATATCTATATGAAACATTGTGTAATTTGAAGTAGAAACATATATGAAACCTAATATAAACTGGAACAATTTTATATATTAACATATATATCTAGCCCATACAGATTATTTTGTTTATGTATGTGTAATACATTTTTGAACATATATAGGTAACACTTTATATTAACTTTTAATGTATTAACTAATATAATCATTAATAAATATATAACAAATTGTATATAATGCTTACAAGATCATTAGTTAATATATATTATATTCACATAGCTAGAAATATGAGACAATGATGCTTGTTGATGTTTACTAATGAACTTATTAAACATTATCAAATGACATATCATTTAATGTCAATTGAAATGCTTACAAATGTCATTAAACTTTCAGTTCATATGATCATGCACTTTTTAGATCCACAATCCACAAATAATCCACAAATGATTTTAACAAAAATTATACAATGATTAAAAGCTTTTGTTAATGTACTTTTGAATGCTTACAGATGTCATTAAACTTCAGTTGATATATTACCTAATTCTCTTTTTTATATTTACAAATGTCATGAAAAAAAATTAAATAGAATAAATAAATAAATATAGATATAAATATATATATATATATATATATATATATATATATATATA
>NW_015505755.1:234640-249786 GCF_001515645.1 Sinocyclocheilus grahami
AGCCCCAACACATTACTGCTCTAGAGGAGATCTGCATGGAGGAATGGGCCAAAATACCAGCAACAGTGTGTGAAAACCTTGTGAAGGTTTTCAAACCAGAAAACGTTTGACTTCTGTCATTGCAACAAAGGGTATATAACAAAGTATTGAGATGAAATTTTGTTATTGACCAAATACTTATTTTCCACCATAATTTGCAAATAAATTCTTTAAAAATCCTACAATGTGATTTTCTGGATTTTTTTTCTCATTTTGTCTCTTATAGTTGAGGTATTCCTATGATGAAAATTACAGGCCTCTCTCATCTTTTTAAGTGGGAGAACTTGCACAATTGGTGGCTGACTAAATACTTTTTTCCCCCACTGTATTTGGTCTTTGTTGTGTAGACTTCTTCTGTTTTCACATCTTAACAAAACATTCATTAATTATTTGGTCATGTTTTTGCAGTACCCAATCTAAAGTTGAAACTATTCATAATCTGTAAATGTTTATAAACATTTACTAATCATTTAGTATCTTTATGGGCATTGGACATTTAGCTGCTGTAACAATGTTTGCGTAAAGGGTGGTTAGTTAAGTTTAGCTAAATGTTCGCTAAAGACATGACACATTGTAATTTGGGTGTAAAACGTGTTTTTATTGCCTCAGCAGTAGTATACTGTATATGATTAAACAGGATCTTCCTTGAATCATACATCAACAGGAGAAAGAAAATACTTGTTCATTTATCAAAACAATGTAATATAAACAGATTGAACCGTGTTCCCTTATAGTAATCGAATTGACCCCTGTACACTGTTGACCCCTTTACTGACCCTTAAACCTACCCAAATCACCAAACTTGTCCCTAACCTTACCCGTATCATACCTCAATAGCAAAAGGGTTGTACATTAACAAAAGCTTTTAAGCATTGTTTAATATCTGTTAAAATAATGTGTAGATTTTCAAGAAGTACATGATCAGATGAATTGAAAGTTTGATGACATTTGTATACATTTTAATTTACATGAAATAATGATCTGTTAATCATTAGCTAATGTTTAATAACTATGTTAGTAAACATTAATAAGCACATTGTCACATTTCTAGCTATTTGAATAACTAATGATCCGTTAAGCATTATATAATATTTGTTAATGATTTATTAAATAAAGTTATTATAAAGTGTTAACAATATTATTAACATATGTACATATAAAAATACATTTGATATGTTATGAATAGTTAAACTACTGTTCTCCATTATCTGATCTTCATTTGAAGAATAGCTGCTGCCATAATCAATATCAAATGTAAACAAACGTGTCTTTTAAATTATATTTTGTTTACCACCTGCATTATTTTTCCATAGTGAAGTTTCTCACCTAGATTATAGTTCACTCTATATTTAATTTCTTTGTGTTTACTGACTTCTTTGCATCTGGCTCTGCTCCAAGCTTCCTGCCCTGAGAACTGCTGACTGCTCTACTTAAGTGTGTGTATGTGCATGTTTCATAAAATTGTGTTTACTCTTGCTAAATAAACATATATTGGAGCAAAAACAGATTAGTATGAATAGGAATGTTCAGACTCCCGGTTCAAACACTTCAGTGGTTTGTTTAGTGCAGAGATCAGATCATCAGCATTCAGTGAGTCAGTGAAGTACTACACTGATCGTTCAGTGAATGAGAAAAACTTATTGAATGCTGATCATGGCTTTGTTCACTTTGCTCTCATTTCTGATTTTGTTCTCAAATCCAGTCTTTAAGACTGTCTTTCCACACTGTCATTTAGAAAGTGATGAATTGGTTCTGCATTGTCAAACAGTGTACATATTTACTTTATTTACATAAGTTGCTATAATATTAACTTCAGAGAGAATAAAGCTTTAAATTTATATTTAAAACTTCTCATTTTGTCCATACATAAATAAAAAATAATTAAATACGTAGATATGTACTATGTTATATTGAACACTTCCAAAAAATAAAATTTTTGTCACTTTTGAACCACACATACAGCTGATCCTGAAGAGAAAAGAACAGTAAAAGTTTTACTCAGTACTTCAATTAAAGGTCCTCAATCAGTTTGTCTATGGTGGCTCTGAACTCCACATTCCTTCTGATTTAGTTTCGGAGATGGCTGAGCGAGAAAGAAAGAGCTCTGTTTAACTGAGAAGCCATTTCAGAGGCTCTGGCTTTGATTAATTCATGATAGAGTGGACGTTCAATATGGATCTGTGCCATCAGACACATTCTTCATCATCATCAAGATTTAGACGAGAGAGAAGATATGGATAGACTCTAGTGAGGTAAAGCCCAGATTAATACCTCTTCCATCTTCTTTGACAGTGCACTTTTTTTTCTTTTTCTTTTTTTTCTGACCCTGCCCTGAAATATGATACATTAAAAACAACAACATATGCTTGACATATCAACATATCATAAAGCAGCACTGGTAAATGGTTGTTTTGTTTGGGCCATCAGACTATTAATCAACTCTGCCTTTATTAAAAATATAGAATAGAATAGAATAGAATAGAATAGAATAGAATAGAAGAAGAGCAGATGGGCAGAGAGCAGCACAATAACAAAATATTTTTCTAAAGGGCATTACAACTAAAACATTTTCTTTTTGAATCTGATCTGTGTTTTGTTGCAGGGTTGCCTCTGTTCTCTGAGAGATTGATGGCTGCAGGCACTTTCCATTTCTGGATTGATTCCACTCTCATTTGGCTTTGGTTTTATTCAAATATTGTAACTAAACATTACTCTAAACAAGCACCCAGGTGGCTTTCTCAGGGTTAAGAGCATGTAATACATAGAACAGCTATAACAGAGATGGAATCATGTACTTGTGGGCTAATTCTACGCATGTATATATACAAAATCTCACTGGAATCCTGATCCCACGCAGGTCATGGTTTCATAACTCACACTGACACATATACACAAAGATAATCACAAACAGATTTGCATTTCAGACATGCTGTGACTGATAGAGTGAATGAGTAAAGTTGCAGACCTCTTTGATGACCCCGCCTGCCTTTCAGGAACTTTAACTCCCCATCCCTATCTGCATGACATACAGGAATATCATCTTAAACCTAGTATATTCAAAATCTAACAAACTCCTTCAGTCCTTGAGCTATTGCCACTGTGTCATAGTTACAAAAATACCTTTTTTCTTTTTTACTTTAGAACTTGTAAATTCAATTTTTAAAAAGTCTCTTTTTTGTCACTGAACCAGATAAAATATTTCTAATTGACAATTGTGTTAAATGTCAGGAATATGAAAAGCCATTATCATCTTTCACTAAAGCTGTGCGGCCCATAAAAATGTCTTTCCCTTGATACATGCCTGCAGAGAGAACAACACAGACTCCTCCCCTGTGAGAGGAACCAGCATCATTATGACAGTAGAAGAAGGTGTCTGGGTGTCTCATTACCGTGTGACCCTCTGCCATTAATACCTGTTTGTGGAGAGGCAGAAAGAGAAGGCCGCGATCAATCAGATGAGATTTAGCTTCACATATAAACAGGTCTGATGAATGGCTGCCGTTTAAAGTGGGGCGACAGACTTAACACAGTTTGTACTAAATGTCTGGGCGTAGAGTCTGTGCCTTTACTGCCAGATGGCTGTAGAAAGTATTTTTCAGAGTTTCACACAGAGTTTCAGTCTGTGTGAGCATATGTATTTGCTTAATATCTCATAATAACCAATTTCCAACTATTTCATTAATTTATGTACATAATATGAGACAAGTTGAGTATTGTAGCCTGTGTACTGTAGCTGTTCATGGAACCGGTTTAAGAGGTCTTGACACCATTGTCAGAGATTTTGCTTTAGCCTGGAGTAAAGACTTAATTTTATGAATCCCCAGATTGGTTGCCAACAGTTTAGCCAGTGAGCTAAATGTTAGGGCTTCAAGAACATTTGAGAGTCGTTTGTTTTTTTGTTTTTTATCAAGATCGATGTTACTAATTTTAGAGTACGTTCTGTAATTGCCAATTTTCCTTGTTCTATTTCATTGTACTTTTATATCTCCCCAGTGTTTGAATTGTCAGAACTCTTTTTCAAAGATATATACTGTATATAGCCTATAAACACGACCGTTCAAAAGTTTGGGGTCAGTAAGATTTTTTGAATGTTTTTGAAATAAAGTATCTAATGCTTAACAAGGCTGCATTTATTTGATTAAAAATACAGTTGAAAATTTAAAATAACTCGATTCTTTTGTAATATAGCCTATTGCAAAATGTAATCTATTCCTGTGATGCAAAGCTGAACTTTTTTTTGGGGGGGGATTCTCCATGTCTTTAACTGTCACTTTTGATTAATTTGAAATCTCCTCGCTGAATAAAAGTGTTAATTGATGTCGCATTTGAAATAAAATTCAAACACACAATAGTGCTCAACTAACAATAATATATTTATTATGATATATTACAATTTCAATTAATTACTATGTGATGGTATGACCTAAAGAGGTCAATAATAACCAGGCGAAAGGGATGATGTGGCTTTAATCAACTGGCACATTTTTATTCAAACTAGGGTTGGGCGATGTCTACAAAATTGGCATCGGACGATGTCTACAGTGAAACATCACTGTTGGGGGAGGGGGGAGTTAGAGGGTGTGCCCGAAGCGTGAATTCGTATTCAGAAAGGCACGGAAAACAAATAACGATTGCTAGCGGTAGTCTGTTACATTACAGTACATACAATTTCACTTACCACATAAACAGAGTAAGGAGAGATGACTGAGGACGATGGCAAATGATTTGCAGATCCTGAGCACCACTGATAAACATCTAATCTTGTAAAATGTGTGATAAGTACTGCCACTCCATAGTATAAACAAAGTATGTGCTCGAAAGTCTCGAAAGTGAAAGTCAAACTAAAAAGCGCTCGTGCACTCAAAAGCAGTTTCAATGCCAGGCATAATAGCGGCTCCCCGATGCCCGCAATATACAGTATATATTTTAGGGATGCGCCGATCCGATATTCATATCGGGTATCGGCTCCGATAGTACCATTTTTCTCGGATTGGGTATCGGTCAGAGAGGGCCGATCCAAATCCGAGATTTTTTTATTATTTTTTTCCCGATTGTGCAAATTATTCTGTGTTACTTCTAAAGCCATACCATAGCTTAATGTGAACTACATATGAATATTTAAGTCCTTACATTAAAGTTCACACAAACTCTTTTCTCCGCTGTGGCTGTCAGTCATTCGTTCAGCCTTTAAACCCTGGTCGCATTCGGTTATGACAGTCAGCTCGGTAAAGCTCTCTCCAAGATCACTCTGTGTTCCCATTACACTTGATTTGTAAATACATGTCTATGATTTTGCAAAAAGGACTTTATCTTCTTGCCGGAGTTTAATGTTGTTTTGTTACTTGCTACCGGGTGACTGTGAGAACAAAATACAGGCGTAGAAAAGACTATAAATAGTTTTTAACGTGCACAGTAACTGAAATGTAAAACTGTTAAAAGAAAGGCTCAATAACTGTTGCACAGATATAATACACTACGCATCAATTTCACTTACAATGTGCGCATCCGGTGTGCAGAATGATGCGCTTGAAGCAACACGGTGTCAGGCTATATACTTATATATGAATACATTCATGAATGTTTTTAATGAATGGATTTTTTAATAATACAAGTAGCACTGATATTCAAATATTATTGTGCACTGATTTTTCTAGAATAACTTTTGCTGCCAAATTATCCACTAACCTAGTTTATGATACATTTTTGTCATAGATTATAAATATACATAGGCCTATATTTTTTCATATTTGTATTCATATTTTTTCATATCTTTATAATGAAGTAGTCTGTATCTAGTAGATTGTGAAAGAATGATTATCAGTTCCACACACAGAGATATATAAATTCTACATTTATTTAAATGAGGGAAAAAAACTTCACTGGTATCGTATCGGTATCGGTATCGGCCAATACTGAACCCTAGATATCGGAATCAGTATCCGAGGCGAAAAAGGCGGATCGGGGCATCCCTAATATATTTATATATACAGTTTAACTGAGACAGAAAGTATTGAAATATATATTTTCCTCCCATCTCTTATTTATTCCCTTTAAGGGTTCGGGTTCCGTATACACGTCATTTTCTTTCCAAACACGATATTGGGATGCGACGGATTGCGGGGGGTATGGGGGGGAGGATCACGATGTCGGCTCAACATCGTGATGTATAGCAGCCATCGGCAATGAACGATATCATCGTCTATCGGCCCAACCCTAATTCAAACTTGTCAAAATGTCAAAACATGACATCACCAACTTTTAATGCAAATACCCACATAAAGAAAAAAAGAAAAACAACAAAAGAAAAACAAACCACGGAGGGCCACAGGTTACCAAGAGAGGTAAGACAGAAATGGCCCAAAAACAAAAGTGCTCTCACTACAGTCAAGCTCACAGCAATCACACTGCAAAAATAAAAAGCAAAAATAAAGTGACCAAACCACCGCACGATCCCAGCCACCCCACCACTGCCATCCACACAGTGAGGGCAACTCAGGGACCACCCTTGATTTAAAAAGAAACCAATGCAAAACCTACAAAAAAAACTTAATTAACAGTGGATAATGCAAGTGACACAAACAACAAGTTAGAATCATAAAACAATCATCATTTGTGCAGTCTTCAATGAAGCTCCAGCAGTATTTAACGTAACTGCTTATTTTTACATAACCATTCTTCGAAGTTCTAAATCTGCAGCGGGCTGCTGGGACTTGCTGCCCCAATCCTGTCCCATTACAACTATATTCTCTTACTATATTTTTGTGCATCATAGGGTCTGTGTACACCTGGTCACTTAATATGTTTTTAGTGATAGGATATCTATCTGATTTGTTAAAATGGTTCCATTTACACGGCCACATAAATCTGTCTCTGCAAAACGGATATAAATCAGATCTTCAAAGAGATTCTCGCGCTAACTGTAAATTTAACAACACATTCTCACTCCCAACTCGTCACATATTGACACTTGGTTTGGACCCTTTGGTGTCACACTTTAACACATAGGAGACCCCTTTAGTGTCATTTTTGATGTGCAGGGTACTTTTTGTTACTTTAAGAAACCTTTGGAATGAGAATTTTATCGTCATTAATTATATATTGGTTAATAATTTTACCACTATTACATATATGTTGGGGTGTGTTTTTCAATTTAAACAGCCAGAATAATTGTATTTACATTACATTACACTATTTATGTGTTTTTGAGCACATAACCCAATCCCTACCCCTAAACCTAACAATTTCTCAATATAAATCACAGGATATAAAAGGCAGATACAACTACAGTCACAATTTATTCAAAAAATATTACTATTCTAAGTCTTCTGAGCCAAAACGATTGATTTGTAAGAGGAACAGACGCAATCACTGTCTCCATCCACCATAAAGCTCAGATCCTGTGTGCAGTCTGTTCACAAATTCAAAAATTGCCGCCAGACGAAGCATTACATCAGCTTTGGTTGTGAAATGCCATTGGCTCTTGTGTGTGCCTTGTAACCGACTGTATCATGCTAAAGTTCGGGAGTATCTTCTGAATGAGATAGGACCGTGTTAATGGAGTGGGATCATTTTCATAGATTAAAACCTTATATTGTACTCTGTTCTTTGCATAAAGATATTGAATGACTTCATAAGACTAGCAATGCAACTTATTTGTAAATTGTTTTACTGGTGCTTTGGTCAGTTTTTGCAAAAAAAATACCAGTGACTATACTTTTATTTGCCTGTTACATGTTTTATTTTGTCGAGAAGTGGGTAGGTTTAGAGTAGAGGTGGGGTTAGGTGCTCCAAAATACCTATGCGAGTATAAATGTATATAAAATTATTTCTATTTTTACAAATGCATGCAAATAATTAAATGTGTCTTGATCTGACACATAAGGCATACAACTGAAAGCAACAAAGTACCCTGCACATCGAAAAATGATGCTAATGGGGTACCCCTAGTGGTAAAAAGTGACCCTAAGGCGTCCTGACTAAGAATCAATATGTGACAAGAATGCATCCCAGGCCACCTCCTTAAGCAGTGGAAGTGATCAGATTCAAATCCGTCTTAAAAGCATTTCAGAGGGCATTTACACAAGGTCTTTTCATAATTGGATAGCTATCCGATCAGAGAAAACACATGAAGTGACCAGGTGTAAACTGGCCCATAAGGATTATTCAATGACTATTCTTATTTATGATACACTTTGTTCATATGCCATGTTAATTCAAATTAATTTGTCCTTTTAAAATCAATCAAAATTGCATCTTGATGACCGTGGATGTTTAACAGGGTCTCATTTGAGCCCGACTTGATTTGTGAACTCCGCTTTTTTTTCACTTAAACCTAACCTGTAACTTAACATTACATATAAAACATACCTGCTTATGTATTGTAAATGCAGTTTGAATATAATTTGTAAAGTATCTGGGGTGTCTTATCTCCCATTCTGAAAACAAAACTGCATGTGGTGCTTTCAAGTTACTGAATTTTAGATTTTTGATTCAGGGGTGAACAATACAATCGTGTTAAGTCAAGGTAATGTTATGGCTATGGCATTTTTTCATAACTTATTGACACATAATAAGCCCACCCTACATATATCTGTATCTTATATAACTGAATGTGAAATCGGGGATAGGGAATTTATCCATAACCTTCTAAAAAGCAATCAATGAAATCAAGGCTGTATTCAGTTTAGTGTTTAAAAGTGTTTGATGGATGTGGGACATTTATATTGCGTATTGATTTTCTTGAAACAGTTCATCAAACATTAGAGGTGATAATAGACTTTGTGGATTTATTGTGCAACCTCATTGTGTGTGTGTTATTCTACACACTTAGTAGGATTATAATGTTATTTGGTGTGCCCAGCTGTTCCTCTCACTCCAAGTGTTCTGCCTTGCTAAATATCATTAGACGGTTGACGCATGCAATCCATCTGTTATCCTTTAATTGTGGTTTGTCAGAGGTATCATGCTGGAAGGATACAAGGAAAGATGGTTAAAGGTTGATAGGGTAATGCTAGGTAGGTGTCGCAATGCAAAGACAAGGCAAAGTGATCATTTGGGATATGGTTGTAATTTAACGTAAACATATAAACATAAAAAAACATACATTTACGTTATAACATATATATAACGTAAATTTATAAAAATATAAATTTCGATGTTTTTAGGGACATAATTATTTCCTGTAGGGCATTCAGTCATTTGGAAAGATAAACCTCCTTAAACTGTTTGGAAGATTTCAGCACATACTAACCAATTTGTACAGATTGAGTTGTTAAATTCTGAAGCAGCTGGTTTAGAAGTGAAAGAAGCACTGCAGTAATCCTCTAGCCCTCTCAGCATCTGGACCCCTGCAGTTCCTCAATTACTATGCCAGGGCTTTATTTCAGGCACAGAAACTGCAGGGGCTGCTGTTCTCTCAATATGGCTAAACAATCACTCCTAAGAAGCACAGAAAAACAGTTTATATTAAGCTGAAAGAGAAGCTAGTCAGCAGGAGAGGATTTTATGTTCGAATCTGATGTATGTGCTTTTTTTGTTATAATTTTTGAACATTTTGGAAAGTCTCTTGCAGCCATGAAAAACTTCCTCTTTACTGTAATACTGTAAAATCTTCACCTTGACAGGTACAATTAAACCGGGTGGTGGTTTATGAAAGGAACAGTTCACCCAAAAATGTAAATGCTGTCATGCTTTTCTCTTCTGTGTAACACAAAAGGACACCTCTTGAAGTATGTACTGTCACTATGTCATGCAATTACAATTAATAAAGCCTGAATCTTCAAAAGATGAAAAAACATGCCTCCACCTACAAAAAGAGATGTACATATACATTAAATTCATTGCATTTTCCAGCTGAAATTAACACTAGTGGCAGTAAAACACCAACAACTTTTGTTCCTTTTCAAACAAATTATGATTATGGGGAAGTTCATAATCAGTTGATAAAGAAATATTTTCATGCGGTGCCTTGCACAATACAATGTTATGACCTCCTCAAAACACTTTTACCATAGATTTGTACACTAATACAGCTTAATATTTGCATCACAAAATTGGCTCTTTATGTTTGGCTTTCGGGTGTAGTAAACTTGCTCATTAGCTCACCTGATACAGCACTGCACGTGCAATGTGAAGCGTTCAGCTACGATTCCCATGAAACATGAGTCACGATAAAAGAGCTCAAGGATAGAAGCAAGATAAAATGGCATGGTTGCTTCAGAAGCTTTGGTTAACACTTCAGTCCGATTTAGGGTAGATTTTAATGTAGCTGTCTGGTACATTATTTTCAAACGCTACAGAGCATTAACTTTTTAACACTACTTACTGGACATTTAATTTTCAAACTGTCGCTAAATGTGCAAGATGCAATGTAATATCATTTTGCAGACATAACACCACAGGCATGTTTTTCCAATGAGCCTGGGTGAAAAAAAATTTTTTTAATAGTGTGTGCAACCATGTATAACTTTCTACATTAACATCCTTTCAATTCTAAGTTAATTTCTTCCTCTACAGAAGCACATTTCAGGTGGTGTTACATTAAGCACAGTTCATGAACTACATTTCTCTCCGCACTCATCATTAGTTTGGATTAAACTCTAACTCCATGGCTGCATAGCGCTTCAGGACTTTAACCCTGATGTCAGGCAGTAGTTGAGTTTTATATAAGCCATCACATAAATCTGCAATTGTTGTCATGGAATTAATAAAGTACGTATTTGTTTGTTTGTATAACACACATCTGTCATTGTTTTCACAATTAAGCATGCAGGCTGATAATATTACATATTTTAATATCAAATTATCAAAAAGCATTTACACACACAAACATATGTAGCAGTGAGTAAAGGCTGAAATACACTACATGATTATTATCTGAACTGATTTTAAAATACTTGGCATCGTACACTTGCCGACTTTGTAAATGGTTATAGAGAAAAAAATGGGAATCACACACTAAACGACTGAAGAGAGCATACACTACCAGACTTTCAAATCTTTCCAGACACAACAAACTCATGCAGAAGACAGATGAAAACAATATGTTTTCTAAAATATGTTTGAAATCCTCAGACTTGATAGAATCATAAGTCTGAAGCTAAAAAAAATCTGTGCTCATAATACATGACGTGATTTTCTGTGAAATCTGTCAACTCTTAACTACCTAAAATCTGCAGACTAACTCTGACTTTTAGCAACTAGCGTCGACTCCTCCAGACTAAGAAGGGTCGGTGTACTAAGATAAAGCATAGTGCTTTAATACTGTGAAGATTAGCCTCTGGCACAGCTTATCTCAGTGTGCTGCTAAACACTAAAATCTGTAAATACAGACACATTATGGTGCAAGTGCCTTTACATGTGCAGTCTACTGTAAGTCACTTAGGCTAGTGCTGTATACTAACAAGCAATTTTGTCTGGAGTTGCTGTCATCAAAGGGTAAGCAACTCTTTCATCCCTTCACTTTTATCACACATCAGTTGATGTAGAAAGCCCAGACATCCCGTTAGCAGGCTCTCATTGGAGACTTTACAATACAGTGGAGGGATTTCAGTGCTGGATTTAGTAGCAGTCTTTGACTTTCTCACTTTCTCGCATTTGCATTATAACGGTTTGCACGTAGTATGAAGTGGTGAAGAGCAAATGTATGATAAAACCGTAAGTGGGCTGTATGAAACCATATGAAAAACATATATGAAACCTGTTAGAAATTGGAACCATTTCATACTAAATGGTTATTAAATTATATTAAATGTATAAATATAAAAAATAGGCATGTACTTAAATGATTTATTACAAACATACATTTATAATAATACAATTATTTTTTAAATGTATTGTTATACTTCATATACAAGTCAAAATTATATATCACCATTTTATTTCCATATGGGTCAATAACTGTTAAGCTCTATTGACAGCATAATTGCTAATGCTGAATACCACAACTCATTACAGTTACAGTATAGGGCTCTTGCACTGGCAATAAATCGTGCCAGGATTCGGGAGGGTTTGAGAGCATAGTATAGCTAGCATTTTGTTTAAGCACTTGCATTAATTATTCAGTAAATCCCCATTAATTATTTGAGCTGTAAGGATGTCTAAATTGGATGAACTTCTGGTTATGCAGTACTGAATGCTATGAGCATATTTCTTGTGGAAGTAAGTCCTGGTTGGGATGGATGCAGGATCAAGCATTCCCTGCATTGATTGCTATCCCTGATGGCATTGTCTTCAAATGAGACAAAAACTTTACAGTTTGGAAATGAATTTCTTCATAAGGAGTATTAAGAGAGAAGAGAGAACCATTTTCTCAGTAGGAGGCAACCATCAGAACAGCAGTAGCTCTAACGCTGACAAGGAGCCAATGACACTGCAAGCAGTGTGGTTCACATAGTGAGACGGGCTGACGACAGCCTGTTACTTCTAGCATAGTTTATACAGAGCCTGAAGTAAAGACATGGTTGAAAAGTGAATTGTAGGCATATGAATCTAAAGAGAGGCTGTATCCAGACTAATTGATGGGTTATGTGGTGATTGTTTGTTTTGTTGTGTGGAAATTAATCCTTGTGGTGTAGAATAATGTCATTGTTGAACAAACAGATGCTGCACTTGCTTTAATGGACAGCTGGCATCGCTGTAAATTTCGTATTTTGAAAAGCTTGATATACAATCCCTCCACATATGCACACACTCTTTGTCTTTTTTATGTTAGGACAGTCCTTCTGTCTCTGACACAGAGACACCATGCTAGCTTCTAAACATATTTTGTTTTACAGTTGGTAATGTCTGGAGGATTTTTTGTTTGGGGTGCACTGCTTGTAAGGTTACAAGGTTACTCTTGTGAGGTGAGAGTCAGCTAGCTTCTATACATATTTAGTTTTACTGATATGGGTCAGTTAAATACAGATGTCAACTCTTTAACTTATAGGGGCCAGTACAGCTTTGTGAGGATTTTGGTGATCATTGCCTGTGTGTCAAGATTCGTTACAGACCTTCTGTGCAGCTTTTATAATTGCGTGCAGGACCACGAACAGCTCATGCATCAGTAGTGTTTGCAGGATTGCTGGGTCTTTTCTGTTGCTGAGGCGCACACGTGCTTAGAGCGACCGCTAGACAGCACATCAGTAAAGAAAAAAAGCTTTAAGGCACGCACCAGATGTGTCTCTCTTTTGCCTCTGCTTTGTATTAAATTCTATGTGACTTAGACTTTTTACAGCACCTTCTGAGGTCACTACTACATTGCTATTTTCTTAAAAAAGGCATAGACGTGATCATTCATATAAGACTTGATTATTAACCTATGTATAATTGTTACGGGGCTGACGAGACGTGAGACGTGCGGATCCATGTGCAAAGCTTTATTCTGGAGACGTGGTCAGAAACAGGCATAAATCAAACATTGGCAAATAGGTATGTAAGAGACAAGGCATGGGCAGTCCGGTAAACAGTGAGGGTCTATCGACGTCGAACATAATCCAATAGGGCGAGACTAGAGAGATAATCCAGGTACAAAGCAAAGGTCCTGGCAGGGGCAAACAGTATCCGAACAGGGCAAGACGAGAGAGGTAATCCAAAGTGCACAGGCAAAGATCAGAACACGAGGAAACCGACAAGGCAAGACTAGGCTAAGACTATGAAACTTCAAGTAGGCTCCGTAACGTAGCTATCACAAACTAGCGATATGCGCATACAATACTCGGCAGTGAATGGTTGTTTGAGTGAGTGCGGCTTCCAGACGCTCCGAACACTTTTCACGATTCAGGAGGGTAGTGGAGCGGAACAGGGGGAGGGATGGAGGGCCAGGTCCACGTGGTAGTGGGGAGACCGGGGACTGAGGCAGGACCGGCGGAGCAGGATGCCAAGGCGGAGCAGAGAGCCAGGGGGAAGCCAGCAGATCAGGAAACCAGGACAGATCTGGCAGTATGGGTGGAAGTGAGGACCACCACAACAGAGCAGGCGGAACAGAAGACCACCAGAGCCAGACAGCAGACCACCACGGCGGAGCAGAAGACCACCAGAGCCAGACAGTAGACCACCATGGCAGAGCAGACGGAACAGAGACCCCTGGTAAAGATTGGGACCTAGGGAAAACTGAGACACAAGAAACAGACAGAGCATATATGGTCTCAAGGACCAAGGCAGGGAACACAAGAAGTTAATTAATATTTTCCCTGGTGACAACTGAGCGGGCAGACAGTTCATAATCAGCCTCCATGGCTGGTTCAACACGAGACAAGAGTTCATAAACGGCCTCCATAGCCGTAACAGGACAGGCAGAGGGCTCACAGATGGCCTCCATAGCCATGACAGGACAGGACGAGGATTCATAGACGGCCTCCATAGCCGTGACAGGACAGGCAGAGAGTTCATAGACGGCCTCCATAGCCATTACAGGACAGGACGAGGATTCACAGACGGCCTCCATAGCCTTAACAGGACAGGCAGAGAGTTCATAGGTGCCCTCCTTGGCTGGAACAGGACAGGCAGAGAGTTCACAGACGGCCTCCGTAGTCGTGACAGGACAGGCAGAGAGTTCACAAACGGCCTCCATAGCCGTGACAGGACAGGCAGAGAGTTTACAGACGGCCTCCATAGCCATGACAGGACGGGCAGAGAGTTTACAAAAAGCCTCCATAGCCGTGACAGGACGGGCAGAGAGCTTACAGACGGCCTCTATAGCCGTGACAGGATGGGCAGAGAGTTTACAAACGGCCTCCATAGCCGTGACAGGACGGGCAGAGAGCTTACAGACGGCCTCCTTTGCCGGAAGAGAACAGGAAGAGAGTTCACAAGTGGATTCTACTGACACCTCTGGAGGTTCAGCAGCGGATGCCGCCACCACTGGAGGTTCTACAGCAATACCAACTGGAAACAGGGAGAGTTCATGAACATTCTCCTTAACAGGACAGGTACAGAGTTCAGCAACAGTCCCTTTGACCGTGACAGGACAGACTGATAGTGTATTGCTGGGTGCCACCACCATACCAGGAGCCAAAGCGAGCACCGCCACCTCGGGAGGTTCTGCAGCCTCAGCTGCCACCTCTGGAGGACATGGAGAGAGCACCACCATCTCAGGAGGTGTTGGGGTAGTGTACGCAGCACAAACA
>NW_015505755.1:250340-313148 GCF_001515645.1 Sinocyclocheilus grahami
TCTGTGGTAGTGTATGCAGCCCAAACACACCAAAAAGCGATCCCCATCATGCGAAGCGCTTCAGACAGGGGAATCAGTTCAGTAACAGGAGGGCTAGAGTGAGTGGGTTTGGGGATACCAGCTGTGTGTGCAGACACCAGCAGTGCATCCCTCACACTGGATACCAGACTGGGATACCGAAGGGCTGACCTTGATAATCTGGGTGTAACAGACAGGACGTGACATGACTCTGGATGATCAGCTGTGATGTGACGTGACTCTGGATGAATAGCTGAGACATGACGTGACTCTGGACGAACAGCTGAGACGTGACGGGCTCTGGATGAACAGCCGAGATGTGACGAGGCTCTGGCAGATCAGCCGAGACTTGACTTGACTCATGAAGATCAGTTATGACTTGACTTGACTCATGACGATCAACTGTAACTTGACTTGCCTCATGAAGATCAGCTGTGACTAGACTTGACTCAGGAAGATCAGCTGTGACTTGACTTGCCTCATGAAGATTAACTGTGACTTGACTTGGTTCATGAAGATCAGCTGTGACTAGACTTGACTCAGGAAGATCAGCTGTGACTTGACTTGCCTCATGAAGATCAGCTGTGACTAGACTTGACTCAGGAAGATCAGCTGTGACTTAACTTGCCTCATGCAGATTAACTGTGACTTGACTTGGTTCATGAAAATCAGCTGTGACTTGACTGGACTCAAGAAGATCAACCGTGACTAGACTAGATTCATGAAGATCAACAGTGACTTGACTTGATTCAGGATTGGCAGCTGTGACATAATGGGGCGCTGTTGTGTCCGCCATTTTGTGAGCGTGCTCTAGTGTGGCCGCCATTACACGAGTGAATACGGGGTTGCGTTCCTCCACGACACCCACAGTGAACGTTGAACCAACAGTCAACAAAGCATAGTCCATAAACTGACTGAGAGATGAGCGGGGACCTTTACGGATTAAACGTGATTTGAACGGCTGATTAATGCCCTCACAAATTGTGTCCACCATTTTGTGAGCGTGCTCTAGTGTGGCCGCCATTACACGAGTGAATACGGGGTTGCGTTCCTCCACGACACCCACAGTGAACGTTGAACCAACAGTCAACAAAGCATAGTCCATAAACTGACTGAGAGATGAGCGGGGACCTTTACGGATTAAACGTGATTTGAACGGCTGATTAATGCCCTCACAAAAGAAGTCTATGAGTACACAGTCCGGCAGATCAGAAAAATAAGTAAAGTTCAGATACTCTTGAATATAGTCCTCGAGCGATCATGTGCCTTGTCTGAGGGCTAATAACAGTCTTGTAATGTCCATACCTGGCCAGTGTCCACTTGAAAAGCCGCTGGATCCTTGTGTGGCTGAGTATTCTGTTACGGGGCTGACGAGACGTGAGACATGCGGATCCATGTGCAAAGCTTTATTCTGGAGACGTGGTCAGAAACAGGCATAAATCAAACATTGGCAAATAGGTATGTAAGAGACAAGGCATGGGCAGTCCGGTAAACAGTGAGGGTCAATCGACTATGAACATAATCCAATAGGGCAAGACTAGAGAGATAATCCAGGTACAAAGCAAAGGTCCAGGCAGGGGCAAACAGTATCCGAACAGGGCAAGACGAGAGAGGTAATCCAAAATGCACAGGCAAAGATCAGAACATGAGGAAACCAACTAGGCAAGACTAGGCTAAGACTATGAAACTTCAAGTAGGCTCCGTAACGTAGCTATCACAAACTAGCGATATGCGCATGCAATACTCGGCAGTGAATGGTTGTTTGAGTGAGTGTTATATAGTGAATGTGTGATTGGTTACAGCTGTGTGCAATCAGTGCAATGGATGATGGGATATGTAGTCCGGGATGACATGCAACAGTTTGTGTAGTGCGAGAGTCAATGTAATGGAAGGGTGACCTCTGGTGGTGATTGAACGGAAGTCCATGGACAGAATTCATGACAATAATACTATGTGTACATGTTCAGTGATATAAATTATAGTGACAGGGATTTGGAGAAATATAATTTCAGGCTTGAACATCAAATAAGAAATAATGATATGGTGTGATACATATCCGTGTGAGAGAGGGAGATTTTGTTCATTAGTCACTCGTCCCTGGCACTCACCTTCAAAACACATCAATTTGATTATGCAAAATGATGGCTATTAAGTGCCACTTCAGAGAGCGAAAGTGTGTGTTTACTGTGGTCTGCATGTAAATGTTAAGATCCTCTCTTTCAACATCAAAGGCCGTGACACTCCACAGACACCAACTGCCACCCACCAGAGCAGGAAATGACATGCAGGTACAAAAGAACAAGCCAGGGTTGTGTAATTAGCTAGGGCTAACAGATGATTGATGAGGGGAGCTACTTCAGTTCCATACACTTGTTCTTTTTCCTTTTTCCTCTGGAAAAAAAATAGCATTTTAGCCCTGAGCGCTTCACTGAAATAGTCCCGTCTGAGTGAGCTGACAAGAGGCAGGAGAGTAGAAGAGCTCTCTTTAAATACTAGAGCCCTAAAGTACAGACAGGCACTGGCTGCTAGACAGATAATTGTACTGTCTATCGCAGTCTACTTTCTCCGCTACTTCATTTCAACCATCCATCCAGTATAGGTGGTTGTTGAAAATGTCACCGTGTAATTTTTATTTTATTTATTTAGTTAGTTTCTCTCAAGGTTTTATTGGGAATTATACAAAAGTTAGTTGCTATACTATACTATAGTTAGTTAAACAGCACTGGGACTTTTTAATGTTTGTAGCACTCTGCTTCTGTGTTGGTGAGTTCCAGACAAACTGTCAATCTGCGTATTGGCATTTGGGAATGTTCAGTGATTCCTTCAGTAGTTGGTGGCAAATGAGTCACTGAATCAAAGCTGATATATTCAAAAAACTATTTTTGTTTAGGAATAATACAAGTGACTGTCTTTATGAGTGAGTCATTAAATAATTCAATCAACCGCTTAATTCATTCAGGAACTAAACAAGTAACTGCAAGAAAGAAAACACCACCTTACTGTATGTACGTGCAATGGCTCTGCTGTGACACTTGTCTAAAACTATTTCCATTGCCGGGGTAAAAACAGACAAAGCACCTGCCATTGTTTCTAAAATTTAAGCTGTTAATTTAACAATAAGGCAAATTACTTACATTTTATCATCCGATATAGTGTTATTAATTAACAATAGCAACACTGGTATAAAAGCAATATCATACTTGTAAACGTGATGTCTCTCTGAATATCAGCATGTCTGTGATTACCTCCAGCCTCGTGCCTACGGCCAAATCACTGCACATGCAATATTTTGTAATCAAATTGTTTGGAAAGAACTGGAATTATGAGCAAATGCAGATATGCAGCAATGACATTGCCATACGACAGCCTATGGAAAACACTGCCCCTGCTCTCTGCCCTGTGTTCTCTGTAGAGGAGCTCAGCCGCTGTTTCCGAGTGGAGGGCAGGTCAAAGGATGAGGCGCCCCATCACGCCCACTGCTTTCACACAAACGGTGCACCAATGCTGGATGAAGCCTTTAACCTCTGTTCTATAAGCCCCTTCTCATATGGTATTAAATTACAGCCTCTACTAGTTTACTCGGGTCAGTTTAGATAGAGTCCAGCTTGACCACATGGCGCCACTCGAAAGGATTCTCAAGAGCAATGCACAGCTCCTATTTTCAGTCTTACAAATGCTGTAAACATTTATGATGAAGATGGTGCTTAATTAGCTCTAATGATAATTTTGCAAAGTAGAGCTGTTTTTATAGAAAACAGGGGAAAAGGGCAGTACTTATTCGTAAGAATAATGATTGTTGCATCAGTGCTGTTGGGTGCAAAGCTCTTTGAACAAGAATGTTCATTATCAAGTTAAAGGGCCAGTAAAGGTTGTATTTTCTCTGATCTATTCAGTTATGTCCACTTGCATTAGGTCATAGCAATGTGTTTCATGGGCCTTTAGGCTTTGAAACTCTATGTCTATGTAGAGGTCAGCAATGTAATCTTACTTGGCTTTAGAAGATGGGCTTTACCAAAGTCTGACAATGGACAAAGTAGTTGAGAAAAAGAGACAGTGGGAACCAGACTAGATGGAGCAAAAGGGATAAAGCTAATGGAACGGAGACAGAGAGATCAGGCGGCTGACGCAGAAGACCAATGATCAAATACAGATGTCTCCCACCCCTTATTTGAAGGGGTCAATAATGCAAATCTCCAGACACAGTTGCAGTGGTTACCCTCATGCCATATTTCATATTGTTGATGGAAAATTAATGTTATGGTACTTAGAGTTTGAAATATTTGAAGGAAAGTTTTTTTATTACCTTATTCTATCAATATCAGTTGAATTTAATGTTGAACCTTAAATACAAGTTTTTTTTCATATATGACAAAGTCTTTCAATAAAGTATTTTTTGTTCTTCCTCATGTCTTTTGACAGGTTTGTCCTAGTGTTTGGCTGCTTGGTGCTGTCTGTCTTCTCTACCATTCCAGATCACCAGGAAATGGCCTCTCGAAGTCTCCTGATCTTGGTGAGAGCTGAACTACAGTGTCAAACAAAATCCAAACAGGATAAAGAATGACAACAGTCTCATGCTAAGAAGTTTAAAGAAAAACATCACATGAACTTTGTGTTAACTGTACTCTAATACTGCGGCTAATTGTATGTCTTGGGCCTTATATAATGCTACATCATACGTTTATTGATGTTGTATAGTCTATGCTTATATGCTTCTGATTACCACTGTTATATAGTATTTAAGAAGAAAAAGTCAGATACTGCCTGGCATAGGAGATATAGGCAATATTCTCTACTTCTCTCAGTGCAGTTCAGTGGAATAGTGCCCATTTTAAATTCAATCTGCAACACTTACTGAGATTCATTTGTGTCCTAGCCAGCAACTCAGATCGCAACAGCTCCCTTTGCAGTAAATTTCCTCTGCCATCCACCAAATTCAGCTGCTATCTGTCTGATGATGTGTCTCGACACATAATTAAAGGCAAATATGGTGAAAAGTTAATAGTACTGTACAACACAGGTCAAGTCAACCAAATCAGTAAATCACAAAATAAATGCAACCAAATATTCCCCACTTTTATGCCTTATGGTTTGCTTGATCCAGCATAATGTAGTATGATTATTTGATTACAAAGCCCTTACATAAGCCAGCAACAGGTGAGAGACATGAACACTGGATCAAAGGCTCATATTATGCTGGTTTTCTGGTCCTGGAAGCCTGCTGGTTTGTGTACTGGTAATGATGGCCATACAAATTGACCTGATTTGTTTTATTGACTCAGCTGACTCCAAACATGATCTGTATGATGTTCAACATCTGTAGGCAGTGCTCTGAAGCTACTTGTATGATCGTAATGGAAGTTATTTTATTCAGTCATACTGCTGCCCCTTTAATTGACATTGCAAAGACAGGATGTAATTCAACAAAATAGAGGTCTTTTAAAATGGCTTTGACCTCTTTGAATTGAGTCAGGAACTCCATATAAGGTTACCAGTCCACATCTGCTGCTGTATGTGTGCATTATTATGTTTGCACACTTTTATATACATGTATGTGTTTGTATATGCTTTATAGCAGGCAAAATGTTTTATAGTGGGCAATATGAATTATTAATCAAACACAATCACCTAAATTGTACATTGTCTCTCAACTGTTTGAAGAATATAGAAGTCTGATTAATTTTAGTCAATTAATTCATTCAGATGCATTCTAAGAAAAAATCTGTAAAAATAGGGCACTTATCTCTGTTTTTTCCACCATTGTTTATTTAGATAAAAAAAATGTTTTGCCAGATAACTTCTGATCTGAGTGAATCATTTTTGAAAACATTTGAACTGTACTGTAGTTGAGTTAAATTATAAGTAGCTTGTAGTTTGACAAACTAACGACTGGAAGTAGCACTAACTATATGAATAAAACAGAGCTCACTAATTGATCCATAATCAGGTTATTTTCCACTTTAGTCAAGAAATAGCTGAGCCACAGATTGTATTTGTCAGGCAAGCACACCTCCATCTGTGTTTATTTATTAAAAAGTTATGTTGTGCACAATGTACAGTACTTCTCTCACTGTGTAATTCCAGCAGTAATGTAGTAATGTAATGTAGCTGTAATGTAGTTGGTTAACAGAGTTGTCATTTTTAGAACCACAGATGATACAAGGACACACCCACACAAACAAACTTGAAAATGTCTTTCTTTGTCTTTGTAGGAGTTTGTTATGATTGTGGTGTTTGGGCTCGAGTACATCATTCGAATCTGGTCTGCTGGCTGTTGTTGCCGTTACAGAGGATGGCAGGGGCGACTTCGCTTCGCAAGGAAGCCGTTCTGTGTCATAGGTGAGTCTTTAATCAATGTGCAAAGTTTCCGTCCATGAAATGAGAATCATGAGGCTTTCATACATGTAATGTAGCTGTAATGTAGTTGGTTAACAGAGTTGTCATTTTTAGAACCACAGATGATACAAGGACACACCCACACAAACAAACTTGAAAATGTCTTTCTTTGTCTTTGTAGGAGTTTGTTATGATTGTGGTGTTTGGGCTTGAGTACATCATTCGAATCTGGTCTGCTGGCTGTTGTTGCCGTTACAGAGGATGGCAGGGGCGACTTCGCTTCGCAAGGAAGCCGTTCTGTGTCATAGGTGAGTCTTTAATCAATGTGCAAAGTTTCCGTCCATGAAATGAGAATCATGAGGCTTTCATAGTTTAAGATCAGACTTTCTAATTTCTAAATGAGGTCATAGAGTGAGATATGTATTATAAAAGGAGTTCACTGTTATCTAACCTGTTCAAACCTGAGAGATGACCAGATTTACTGGCTATTAACATTTCTTTCCTCCATGAAACTGTAAATAGCTTTATTTATTTATATAGAGTATATATATAATAATAATATATATGTAGTGCGTGCGTGTGTGTGTGTGTGTGTGTGTGTGTTTATATAAACAGCACAGGCCAGCAAGTTACTCACAGCATCATTACATGATATGAGAAATTGCATCTGTGACAAAAATGTGAAGACATTTTGGGAATTCATTCCTCTTTTTATTTTTTTTTTGGTGACTTGCTCTGCAAGGAACATTCCAAATCTGGAGGAAAAATGTTCTGGAGCCGCAAGGTTTTCTGTAGTGTATGGTATAAATAAAGGAGTAGCAACATTTTGTTTACCCGCCAAAGCTGATTTAATTGATTTTGATGATTCCAATGTGTTAATTTTCAACCCTGGTTACTCGCAATGACACGTTAAAGAAACAAACACCCACATCATCATTGGTTATGGGAGGTCCTATAAAAGCAAATATTTGTTGACCCTACAGTATTCAGTGGTATTTCTAAAGCACATGATGTTATTCATAATGGATGCATTAAATTGCTAAAAAGTGACAATCCCGAAAAAATTTATAAAATGGTGAAAGATACATCATGCAGATGCGCTGGGACACATCATCAGTGATGTATCCTGGGGTCATTGGGTGTTTCTGGTCTTTCAACATCAGACTCGCCCAAGCGACCCAGCCGGTGTTGATCAGACACCAGGTATCAGGTGATGTGCCTGTGTCCCAGCAGCAATTGGCCATGGTTCTGCCCTCTTAATCCAAAGCCACCTATTGGCTTTTTCTGCAGCTTCAGTTGTGGATCTGATCGCCTTTTCACCTCCCCGGTGATACCTAGAAGTGTGAATTCTTTGCAGAGTGATCGCCCTGCAAAACCCCTGCAGCCCACCTCCAGAGGCTCACAACGAGTTTGCCAGCCCTGCCTCCTGCACTCTTCAACCAGCTCTTGGTGTTTAGCACGCTTCCTCTCATTGGCCTCGTCCATGCGCTCTTCCCAAGGCACAGAAAGCTACAGCAAGATCAATTGTTTGGTCTTGAAAACAATGATCTGAACCAATGATCATGTCTGGACGAAGCTGTGTAGATGTTATTCTGGTTGGGATTTTCAGTCGTTTATCAAGATCCACTTCCAGTTGCCAGTCAGTAGCAGTTGCGAGGAGACCAGACTTTACTCTCGGCTGTGGGTGGGCCTTCTCTCCAGCTCTGAGGAACTTGATGGTCTTTGGCTTATGGTGGTGGCCCTTGATGGCTGTGGCAATACTCTCAGCAACTGCCTTAAGCACCTGGTTTTGGCGCCAGCGATAGTGCCTTTCTCCAAGGGATTTTGGGCAGCTGCTAAGGAGATGTTCTAGTGATCCCCTTCCTGAACAGAGGGGGCAGGAGGGTATCTCACTTTTACCCCAGACGTGGACGTTTGCTGGACATGGTAAGACATCGTAAACGGTTTGGACTAAGAACCTGATTTGATGGAAGTATTTTTTCCAAATGTCAGCCCAAGTGATCTTAACGTTTGTGCCTCAGTCGTGACTCCGCCGGTTCCAACGATTTTTCTGCACTCCATTTCCTGCCTGTTCGCACCTGTATGCCAGCTGCTGCCACCTTTGGATCCCTGGACTTTCTATACTGCCACACTTCCTGTGTTCTTGCCACCATGAACTCTTCAATGAGACTGCTAATCGGGAGTTGCAGGACATTGCTGGTGCCGTACAAAGCAGCACTGCTCAGATAGCTGCTGATCTTTCTCTCCAGGGCCTCAATAGTTGTTATGGGCACCTCGTACACTAGCAAGGGCCACAGGATCCGGGGCAGGATAGAATGCTGGTAAATCCAGGCTTTAAACCTCCCTGGAAGACCTGATTTGTCCACCTTACTAAACCAAGTCTCCAGTTCTTTACTAGCTTTCTGGATGGAGGCAGAGTCTTTGAGGCTACAGTCAAAGAGCTTACCGAGGCTCTTGACTGGCTGCTCAGTAATGGATGGAATTGTGGCTCCGTTCAGTGAAAATCGGAACTTATCCACTACTCTCCCCCTCTTTAGCACTAGCGACCTTGATTTTGCTGGCTTAAAGCTCATCCTTGCCCAGTTAACCCTTTCAGTGGTGAGTTTAAAATATTCTGGCGGTCCCCCCAGAGTTTCCCCTGACTGTTTCCATGGTGATGCGTAATGCTTGTCACATGACACACCACGGCCACAATAACACTGTATGACAGATGGATCGCTTTTATTTCGTTTCTCCTTTTTTATTTAAAATATTCACAAACTTGCATTCCATGTCATGAACAATCTGATATTCCAATTCACAAATATGTGTAAATGAGTGTGTTTTGTCATTTCAAAACCTTTCTAAATGATCTTGGGCGCCGCCATGTTTGTTCGCACTGCAGTTCAGAGAGTCCTGTCAGTCGGATTTGCAGCACGTGAATTCATAAATTTCTCCCGAAATACAAGTAATAAGTGGCCGGTGAACTGGGAGAAGAATAGAGTGAACTTTATAATTACTTACACTATGCATATCTGATATGAATAAAACACATCGGCAAATTACATTTGAATGGATTGTTATTGTTGCTTCCATAGACATATGTGTGTATTTTGCAAACTCTAAATGTATTGTTTTACTAGTACTTATGTGTATTTAAATGTCTGAAACCTAAAATAAACATTATGTGGTTAAAAACACTGCATAGTTGTGATAATAGTGCACTTCTCTCTCTGGCTCAGCGCCAGCTAAATCGCGAAATCACAGTTTGAATTTGGCAGTTATGTCACGTCACCGAACGTTCTAAATCCCATATGTGGGACCGTACTCCCAGGGGCACGGAAATTAAAATACCGCTCAAAGGGTTAATTACTTTTTCTAGCACTTGAAGAATTCACCTACTGCCCCGGACAGATGTAGTTGTGACGGTCAGGTCATCCATAAAGGCTATTATGGGGGGCTGTCGCACTCCCGTTTTCATCACAGGGCCTCTGCACTCCACCTCTGCTGACTTGACGATCATGTTCATGGCGAGGGCAAAGAGAATGACTGAGATGGTACAACCTGTAATTATGCCTTTTTCTAGTCGATGCCAGTCTGATGTACCTGATCCAGCAGTGACTCTTAGACTGAAATTGCTGTAATAGTCCAGGATAAGGTCCATAATTTTGCTGGGAACATGATGTCGTTGGAGGGCAAGCACAATAAGATTGAAAGGTATGGATCCATATGCGCTAGCAAGGTCTAACCATAATACAGTGAGGTCTCCTTTTCCTTCTCGAGCCTCCCTGATGAGTTGAGTAATGACTCCTGTGTGTTCCAAACAGCCAGGCACTCCTGAAATTCCACCCTTTTGCACAGAAGTATCAATATATTTGTTCTTCAGGAGGAATTCAGTAAGTTGTCGTGACAGGATGCTGAAGAAAATCTTGCCTTCAATGCTTAGCAGTGAGATAACTCTAAACAGACTGATGTTTATTGAATTCTCTTCCTTGGGGATCCATACGCCTTCTGCACATCTTGGAGACTCTTCCCCTGCGCCCTCAGACTCTTCCACAGGTGCCGAAGGAGTTGCGGGCAGCGCTTGTACACAATGTATGGGACACCGCTAGGCCCTGGAGCGGACACTGATCTGGCTCTTCTTACCACTTCCTGAACCTCTATCCAGCTGGGCTCTCTCATAACAAAGTCAAATGTTGGAGATTGTGGACTTATGAGGGCTGTATATGGTTCCAGTTCCAGTTCTCTATCTGGGTTGCTAAGGGTATTGTGCAAGAAAGAGTTTACTTCCTCAGTTGAGCACATGAGACTGCCATTGCGCTTGTCACCTAGAAGCTTCTTAGTGAAGGAGAAAGGGTTGTAAATAAAGGCAGAATGCTTCCTCGCTCTTTCCTTAACCCGCCTTCGGTGCCACTCTGCCCTGCGCAGGGACATGAACTTTTTTCTTAGGATGTCCCGAAGCTCAGCAAGTGGTTGCTTTTCTTCTTCACTTGCCCCCTTGTACTGATGTTTGAGACTTCGAAGATCCTGACGCAGTTGGTGTATCTTTATGGCTCTATGGTTCCTAGAGTAGGTGGGCTTGGTGTTTCTACTCTCGACAAGGCCAAATCTCTCAGACGCGTAGCCGACAATGACCGCCGTCATGGCCTCAAGCCGGCTGTCCACTTCCCCTTTAGCCGTAGCTTTCAGGATCTTGCAAACATCAACTGTCAAACTGTGACCACATGGTTTGGCTGTTAAATGAAGGCCACTTGATCTGCTTTTTTGGAACTACTCTGCAGGAATTGGAGGGCTCTACTGCTTGGAGGGACTCGGCTCTGTGGGGTGATTCCTGGCCGGGCTCCTCCTGCGTCTCACAGAATCAGATCCTGTGCGCTGCAGTACGTTCTCCCGCTCTGTGCATTTCATCCTTGCCTGATGTATCTTTAGGCCATCAAATATATATTGATGATAAGAAATGTTTCTTGAGCAGCAAATCAGCATATTAAAATGATTCCTGAAGTAGTATGTGACACTGAAAACTGGAATAATAGCTGCTGAAAATTCAACTTCACATCACAGGAATAAATTACATTTTAAAGTATATTCACAAAGAAAACAGTTGTTTGAAATGGTAAATAAATACAGACTTGGTGAATTGTACATCTTCGTTGCAGCTGTTCAGCCATACAGTGCCATTATGAAATTGGTGCGGTTTCATGCACACTAGGGATAAGAGTTAATTAAAAACATAATCTACTGGAAAACAAGATTCATCCTTATTTCATATATTCATTGTGCTCATCCTTGACAATTTTGGATTTAATATTTTTCACAGATTTTTAGGCGGGCAATCTGGGAAGTTATATGGAGCAAATGTCTCTCTACTGGAATGATTTTGACTCCCTTGCTAGTGCATTTAGAGCTGAACTAGGGAGCCACTAAAATGTGTGAAAACCTGAAAAATACCCACTTATAATAAAGTGGTGCAGATATGACGTCAATACCCAGAAGACTAATTCGCCATGGGTTCCCTCTACATTTTCCTATAGGGTTTTATAATAAGGTTTTTCACTTTTTTTTTTGTAAAATAAAGTCTGTGGTAAACCTAACTTGACGATACTTGAATGTTTTGTTCTGCAATGTAAACTGCATACACTCACACCACAGACATTCCAATGTAGCTATTTATTAGAAACATACGTTTCATAACAGCTTCAAAATTTGCGTTTTCAGTATGGGTGTGTGTAATTTACATTGTAGAGCAAAATGTTCAAGTATCGTCAAGTTAGGTTTACCACAGACCTTATTTTGCTCATAAATTAAAAAAAACCCACAGGAAAATCTCGAGGGAACCCATGGCGAATTAGTCTTCTGGGTTTTGACGTCATACCTGCACTATTCTATATCAAATAATTGTGGTGATGACAATTTGATTAATGGTTGGTCTAATGGTTGGTCCATATTCATGTGAAACTTCATCATATAACCATTAGGCTACTTTTTGAAACAAATTTGAAGGTAATGGATGTTTTTAGAGACTTGTGAAGGTGGCTTTATAGCATGCTAATATAGAATTGTCATGACATTTTCTTTCTGGCTGAAGTCACTTTATGCCACACACACACACACACACACACACACACACACACACACATTTACAGCCCCATTCCATCAATATGATGTTAATGGAAACAGAATGCACTAAGAATTAATAACAGGTGATTCATTTTCATGAATATTTCTATGCTCAGAGGTCCTACAGGACCTAAGGGTAAATAGTGTTGCTAACATCTGACTAGGAGCTACATGCTTTAGGAACTACTGCATTCGTGCATTATATACCATGATTGTCATTGGACAGTTAGTTTTAAGTTTTTTTTTTTTACAAATGGGTTGGGAAGCTGTTTCCAGAATAAACTTATTCAGACAAGGTTTATTTTGCTTTGTCAAATTTTAATTAAGTGTACGTTTCCTAATTAATTGAACAAGTCATTAGCCTCCATTAGATGGTATTTGTGTGTTAAACTGATGAATGAACCCTGCCAGAGAAAGAATAGTGTTCAGATGATGATGTATGTGATATTTTTGTAGTGCAGGAAAACACTCCAGCAGTTTATAGCAACACCAAGAATGTGTGTCCCCTGCCATTTCTCAAAGTTAGTTAATCACATACTGCACAAAGAAAAATAACATTTATTTCAGATTTAGTTTGCTGGCATAAAATTTAAAATGTATATACTGCATTGTGTAGCTAGATTTCTCATCAGGGTAGTTTGATATATAGCGTTGACCTATACTGAAAATCTGGTATTCAAAATCTATTTTAAATAAATAGTTCATTTAAAAATGAAAATTTGCTGAAAATAAACTCACCCTCAGGCCATCCAATATGTAGTTGAGTTTGTTTCTTCATACATGGGAACAGAAATTTAGCATTACATCATTTGCTCACAAATAGGTAATCTGCAGTCAATGGGTGTCGAATGGATGAATGAGCGTCCAAACGTCTGAGAGTCCTCTATTGTCCTCTATTGTCCTCTATATTGCTGTCCTTTAAATCTGACATCAACATGAAACGTTTTAGGACTTTGAACAAAACAAATTGTTAGATGTTTTATATGAGTTATATTCAATTAGACACATGCTAAATAAAAGCATTGTCACTAGAGGTTTCAGGCTTTTGGACCCCATAATACTTCAACATTCTTTTTTAAAAGATAGTGGAACAAAAAAAATTCACTTTTCAACAGGGCTGATTCTGAATTGTAATGGTGGACTGTTTCATGTGAAGGCCTGATGTTTTTGAGTTCATGAGTCATCTCTCTGCTGTGCTGGATAACGGGAGTCATAATTTATAAATCCAGAGTGCACTTCTACACCTAAATAAGCATTTCCCTCCCAGCTCAAGGCTCCCTGAAGACTTTAAGAACACATGTAATGTGTTGATTTGACTTATAACGACAGACTACAGCAGAGAGCAGCAGAGTGGCTGAGCATGAATGCCCTTTCTCCAGAAAGTTTGAGTTCATCAGCTACAAAGAATATGAGAAATTAGAGGAGGATCAAAAAGAGAAAGAAAATATTATTGCAGTTGAGTAGTGCCTTGGAGTTGTTTGTGTTCCTTGAGGGTTTGATGTCGCTTCTCCAAGTGGATGTGGTTTCTGTGTGAACTTCCTGTGTCCTTCTCTTGTTCTTTCTGTCTCTTTCTCCCTCTTTTCCCCTCCCTCAATTCTCTTTTCCCACAGAATATGGGCAAAATAACAGTTTGGAAATCACTCTTTTCAATAATGTACATTAATCTACATACCTCTGTGAACTTTCATTTAAGAAGTAAATTGTCTAGTTTGAGCTGAGGAGATGTCATTCTCATTTACCTGAATTAACTTGACAGTATTTCAGGTTAATGAGACATTTACATATAAACAGAAGACATATTGTACATTGATGTACAGTGGTGACTTTAAATTATTAAAATTAATTACATTAAAATAATCTCAATTAATTAAAACACACAAAATTAAGATGTAAACTGAAATCTTTTTTTCTCCACTCAGTGTTTTTATTGAAGAACATGCAGTTCTTGAAACATCTGGAAGTGAATCATTAGTCAGTTAATTCAATATGCTCAGAGTTTCTGTTATTAAAAAAGCTTGGGGGGAAAGCAGCTCTTCATGTAACTACAGATGAAATGCTGGACGAAATATAATAGGTGGCCTTCAAGTCAAAAAAGATTTAGATTCATTTTAGATTAAGATTCACTTTTTTTCAAATGGGATTTACAGTATAATTATTACAAGGACAGGTCACCTAGGAAGTCAGGTGATGCAAAAAGATGATGCAGGTTAAATGTATTTTCAGTTTAGATCGTCATATTTTAAAACAGTCGGTTTTGTCTTAATGAGTCTCCTTAAAAATATGATTTCTGGGCCCTGATCACCCATTAAGAATAATGACCAGCTGTCTACACATTATACTCCCTGATACATTTATTTCTTATTACTGCTTATTTATTTTATTATCTCTTTTATTATCTACTAAGAAAAATAGTCCATTATAACATAGAAAACAACTGGCCTGGCAACAAGATGAAAGAAAGGAAACTGGTATGTTGCCAAATGCAAAAGCATTTGACCAGTCAAAATTCAATTGTCCAGAGGACCATGTATCTACATAAATATTTTAGAATTTTACATGCAGTTAAAGCACACATGGCAAATGATATCTCCTGTGATATTCTGCGATAATGCTACTCATTTAAAATGTTTTCTAACATAAATGTTTCTGTTTTTTTCCCCCAACCGTCAGACATTATAGTGCTTATTGCCTCTGTTGCGGTGGTTTCAGTTGGGAGTCAAAGCAACATTTTTGCAACATCTGCACTGCGAAGCTTAAGGTTTTTACAGATCTTGCGAATGGTACGCATGGACCGCCGTGGAGGAACTTGGAAGCTTCTGGGATCTGTAGTTTATGCACACAGCAAGGTAAGTTTATTGTATTGAGAAGTCACCATCTAGAATTTTTTTTTTTTAATGACTTTGATATACTAATTTAAAAGCACGCTTTGTTTTATGAGCAAAAACTGCTGTATCATTTCCTGAAGTACTTTATGTAGTTTTGTAAGTATCATCCTGGTGTGCAGATGTCCTCTTAATGTCAGTATCTGCTTCTCTGTCGAACAGGAATTGGTCACTGCCTGGTACATTGGGTTCCTTGTGCTCATCTTTTCCTCTTTCCTGGTTTATCTGGTGGAAAAGGAGTGCAATAAAGACTTTGCCACCTATGCGGATGCATTGTGGTGGGGCACGGTGAGTCTTGGACACCAGAGTCCAAGTAATATTCTGACTTATACTGAGCTTCACAAAATAAGTTTTTGTGGTGCCAAATGCGTTTTTTCTTAGCATTCTGCAACTCTTACGCAATTATTCCTGGGTAATTTTCGCCGCTCTTGCTAATGTCCAACATTACTGGAAAACTGCAAGACGTACTGGTTTCAGTTTAATATGATCATTGATTTCACATTTCAGTTATATTTTTCAGGCTCAAACTTTTTAGCCTTCCACCTTGTTTGGGAAATTGAAACCGTTTCCATAAAGGTTATACGGAGGCCCATTAGATTCCATTTCCATGGAGATAGAAAGTAATTATGATGGCACAAAATGATAAACGCCATCTCTGGTCTCGCTTGGATGCCATTGATGGTTCAGAGAATAGATTTCAGGCTCATACGGGTTGTTTCAACCCAAAAGATACACAAATGCATATTTATGCATAAGTGTAGACATAAACACATACAGATTTATCTGTATTACAATAAAATATCTAGAACATATATATATATACTGTATATATATATATATATATATATAAAACTACTAGGTAGCAGGTCTGTTCTGATGAGGTCGCAATTGCAGGGAAAAAGCAATGCTAAGTGCAAATAATACAGTGTAACTAACCAGGTAATCATGCATAGAAAAATAGATTTATTAACTTTAACACTTCCTGTATATTTGTTGTTGATGTCAAAGACAGTAAAGCTCTGTGCTATTTTGGCCACAAATTCAGTCTGTCACTAGGTAAAAGCTAGCCAAATTAACCAGATGCCAAAATGGACAAGCTGCTTGACATACCGTCATCCTCAAAAACCATAAACAAAATTACACAAGGTAAAAAGAAAAATAACCCAAACTATGCTAAACACCAGCTCATTGCAGTGAGGATAAACAGTTTATATCGACCCCAATGTGTTTTATGCAGTCAGTTATTAGCGGGTTAGACTAGAGCATGAATTTTTAAAGAAACATTCAGAAAACAGAATTGTTTTCTGTTCAGTTTATGTCATATTAATAAGGTGGAATAATGTTGGGACTATGCAGTTTGTGGTAACATTAATGAATGTATTAGAATCAAATAAAAAAATGTAAATACAAAAAAATTTAAATTAAATTTTGTTCACTTTTGTAAATCCTAAAGGACATTCTGTCATAAATTATTATAATAGCCTTTATTCAAAGTCATCTGATCCAGATTGGCAAGTCTTTCATCATCTTGGCAAAGATCAAAACTTAAGTTCACAGATACAAATATAAGTACATGGTGACTCGAAAGTTCTCCATTGACCCTTACTGTTTTTTATTTTTTATTTTGTGTTTGTGTTTGTTTTTTGTTTTTATTAGATCACCCTCACTACTATAGGTTATGGAGATAAGACTCCTAAAACCTGGACTGGACGAATGCTATCTGCTGGCTTTGCCCTGCTTGGGATCTCCTTCTTCACCCTGCCTGCGGTAAAGCTTACTTACAGCCAAATAAAACATTTTTTAAAAACATCCTCATTACTTCCTTATACTACTTACAATATTAATCCAGTGTTTGTTTATCTTGTCACTTCTCCAGATACAACACTAATAAAGAAAATAATTTGCATAATTGGGACAGTTGCTAATGTTCTTCTTGGTTTTCAGCTTTCTCTACAAAATTTAAATCTTTTTCTTGGCTAAATTTTCATAAAGCAGAAGTTAATTTGGTGTCTTTGTGAGAAAATGCAAAGTCAGTTTGGCTGATTAGCCTGTCAAGAGCAACAAGGTTTGCAGCCAAATTTACAAATCAGCTTAAATGGGCTGATGGAAGTGGTGGAAATGTATGTTCTAATTTTGAATTAAACAACTCACCCCTTTGGACTTCCACTTCTTGTCATTAAATGATCGTCTTTGAGGGAGCTGAGTTTGACCACTCAGATCAGTTAAATTAAAGCTGCTAGCGTGAGTGTGTTTCCGACAGTCCTATTGTCTGAAGCATTAGTGACATGGTTCTACTTTACTTGCATTGCAGGGTATTTTGGGTTCAGGTTTTGCCCTGAAGGTTCAAGAACAGCACAGACAGAAGCACTTTGAGAAGAGAAGGAATCCTGCTGCCTGCCTTATACAGGTCAGACACCAGAGCCGTTACATCTGCTCTCACATTTTGGGAGATTACAATCCTGTACAGTAGAATTTGGTTTCTGGTGTCATTTTTATGACAGAGAATGTTATGTTAAATGTCATGCCTCTGAGTAGAGCACTGCTTGCTAATGGTCTCATATATTTTTATATAACTGTTATGTGTGTCTGAATGCGCCACAATGGTCTTTGTTGCCTGATAAATCTTTTATGAAATGGCTGAGACTGCCTAGAGATAGTCTTACCTAACAGGCAAATATGATTCATTTCACAGCAAAGGGATTTTATTTACTTGGATATTCAGTGTTTTGCTGGTTTTAATAGGGGCAGATTTTGTTTTGATACCAGCAATTAAGAGTTTGTTGCAAAATGCATTGGGGGAACTTCACTTCTATGTGTTTGTGTATGTATGTGTGTGTACATGGTATTCCCTACATTATGGGGACCAAAAGTTCCCACAGTGATAGCAGTACCAGTAATTTTTTACTTTGTGGGGACATTTTTGATGCCCATGAGGGCTTATAAATCACAGTTTCACAGAATTAATGTGTTTTTTTTTAAGATCTAAAAATGCAGAAAGCTTTGTGTGAGAGGTAGGGTTAGAGGATAACAAATACAGTTTGTACAATATAAAAACCATTACATCTATGGAATGTCCCCATAAAACATGAAAACCTCTGTGTGTGTGTGTGTGTGTGTGTGTGTGTGTGTGTGTATGTGTGTGCATGTTTATGTGGTTTATGAGGACACAAATTTGTATAATAACATGGGTATGACATAGGTATTACAACGAGAATGTGATTTATGAGGACATTTTCAGTGTCCCCGTAATTCAAAAGGCTTATAAATCAGTGAGTTTTTTTGAAAGAAAGGGGTAGGTTTAGGTGTAGGGTTGGTGTAGGGCAATAGAAAATACGGTTTGTACAGTATAAAAACCATTACGCCTATGGAGAGTCCCCACAAACCATAAAAACAAACCTGAGTGTGTGTGCATGCGTGTGTGTGTGTGTGTGTGTGTACCTGGTATTCCCTACATTATGGGGCCCAAATGTCCCCACAAGGATAGTAATACCAGTAAATTTTGACTTTGTGTGGACTTTTTTTTTTTTTGACTTCATGAGGAAAACAACTTAGAAATCATACAGAATGTTTTTTGAAAATCTAAAAATGCAGAAAGTTTTGTGTGATGGGTAGGGTTAGCGGTAGGGAATAGAAAATACAGTTTGTACAGTATAAAAACCATTACGCCTATGGAATGTCCCCACAATGATAGGAATACCAATAGGAGTGTGTGTGTGTGTGTGTGTGTGTGTGTGTGTGTGTGTGTGTGTGTGTGTGTGTGTATTATATTTCTGCTTACAGTGTTTTACTCTCCCTAACCCTGAATAAGGCTGCGTGGCGATATTACTCCACTGATGGTAATCGTCCTTACCTTGAGGCCACTTGGCGTCACTATGAGTCTACAATCCTTGTCCTGAGGCATGTATGGGTGCCTGCTCTGACCGAAAAAACAAGTGGTTCTTTTTTACTAATCTGCTTTTTTTCCTTTTTTTTCTTCTCTTCCTCTTCTATTGGCTTGTTTTTCTTCTGTTTTTCCTCTTCTTCCTTTATCTCTTGTTCTTTTGGTTTTATATATTTTTGCATGTAGTGTGTGTGGCGTAGTTATGCGGCTGATGAGAACTCGGTTTCCGTTGCTACCTGGAAACCACATTTGAAGGCGTTGCATACCTGCAGTCCTACGAAGTAGGTACAAACCCCTGGCAGCTGCTATTCTATCTCCTGGCTGCTCCCTCGCTTCATTCATTTTCCACAATAGAAAACTTTCATCTTTCCCTCTATTTGTTTGATTTCCCCATGTAATGTAATTGTGCCTGTCTCCCACATGTTTCATTCTCTTTTCACGTCCTCTTCATTAAATTATTCAAAAAAGTAAATTGTCCATTTCGTATTTATCTGATATTTTCATGGCCATCACAAGATAGACAATAGTAGGTCTAATGTAGGGCTAGCTGTCCATGAAATCACCTGATTGCAGTCTTTCTCTCAAAATGAAAGGGAAAAAAATGAAGCGAATGGACAGTAATGTTTCTCTCCATTTCGCATTTATGCCCACATTCTGTTATAATGGCCCAATCATAGATGAAGTGAATGAACAGTGCTCCGTTTTGGTAAATAGTATTAGCAGCAGTCAAATTGGCGAACTGATTAAGACAAAGGACATCATTGCTTTTGGCTTATCATTCATATATGCCCTTATAACACACAGGTCCCTGAAATGTGAATAGACCTGCTATTAAGCATTACTGTAAATACACAGAGAATAAACTAGTCATTTAGTAGGGCTTCAAATATGGCACGTTTGTTTGCTTGAGCTTTTGAATGTCATGCAATACACTGCATGTTTTGATATGCTTGTATATGCTAATGGTTGCATTTATCCATGCATTATGTTTTGAACTGGCTGTTGCTTTTGATGCGTTAGTATGCATGAAGTATTTTATGGTAAACTGGATCCAAAGAATCTGAACTTGTGTCATGTGTAGTTTATTGTCAACTGAAGATTAATTGAAAACATCTCACTTATGTATTTCTCTTTCTACATCACCTTCTGACACCCAAAGGAAGGATCAAGGAGAGTCATCTACAAGGTTTGTATTGTTCCATATGTTATATACTGTATACTATAAATCATTTACAACTGAGACAGAATTTTAACCATTACAGTTGTTATGCTAGTGTCAAACCTCATTTGACTATAGAAGCCTGGTTCTGCCTTGAAACGAAACATAAAAAGGTAATTGCGACTTTGTCTCACAATGTTACTTTCTATCCTAAAAATTAGGCTTTATTTATTGTAATTCCAGCTATATTTCTAATAAATATAACTGTTAAGTTTAACTGTGACTTTATATCTCAAAATGTGACTTTATATTTTGTAATGTAACTTAATATTTCACAATTGTATTCCACATAAGTGCGACTTTAAATTTGTGCAATTGTGATTTTTTTATCTTACAGTGAATTTCCAATTTGACTTTATACAGGGAGCTCTCACTTATGGCTTTGTTTCTTGTAATTGCAACTTTATAGCTCACTATGTGATTTTATCTCTCAAAATCGTGCCTTTAAGTCTCACAATTGAGACTTTATTTCTTATTTCAACCTTCATCTCGCAATTACTTTTTTACATATTATAATCTGAGGAGGAAACATGCTTTTGGTCAGTATAGTTTGGCCAACACAAAATTATCTTTCCTCTGATGTCTGAGACTTTGCTGCCATCTGTTATGAAGTGCACACTAATTTTCATCAGTAATGTATACATTAAACAAATGTAATGGAATATGGAATAGCAAGTAATTGAGATTTATTTATGTTTGTCACTTACCAGACAAATGTGATTATTGGGGGCCTTGACTTCAATTAGAGAGAGAAAATAATGGAGATGAAAAAGTCAAGTCAGACTGTTTGAATGACTGCATTACACAGTAGCTACAAATGCATAGTGTCATCAGTCCAGATAACAGGAAGAGCTAGTGGTGTTATTTGCATAATTACTAAGATAGAACTTCAGATTCAGCCGTAATAGTGTGGCCAGCATGAACAAGGCCAGACGAAATCATTTCCACATCATGTATTTATTAAGTGCAGAACAAATCAATTAAAATCATCTATTTGTCTGTAACCATTGTCTGAAGAGTAAACATCAGATTTTACAGAGGCGTTTGGATATGGTGCTTCTGTGCATTCTGACCAGTTGTTTGTGTGAAACGACTATCCATCCACTCATTTATGATGCAGTACTCATCAATGACCAAGAGGCAATGATACCATAATTAGCATGGTTGCTAATGTGACATTATTGAGCAGAAGTGGATGACTCACTGCAGTGCTGCATTTTTGAGTGGCCGCTGCTCTTTTCTCTGACTCATGTTCAGCTGTCTGTCCCATTGTTTTCTCTGAAATAGAGAGGAGTACAGTGTATTTTCTCTTCAACTGGATACTGATAATGTTTTTCCGTGAGTGTTCAACAGAAAATATACTCTAGCTTTTTGTGAAGAGATGGAATTGGTGAATGTGAAATATTTTCTCAAAATGGCATTTGCATACTTTCTAAAACCTCATACCATAGTTTTACCGCTTTTGCCAATTTTGACAGAAGGAGTGTACACACACGAGACTACTTGTTAAACAGATAGCATGAGACTAAGAGACTAAGGGCAAGATTTACTAAATAAAGCAAATTAGCGTGAGAGTGCAACTGTTGAGTGAGTTAAACTCTCCTCCCATACATTTTGCGTCTGAAAGGGAAACTGCTACAAATGCATATGCAATAAGCTGCAAAAATAACTGTCCATGCCTTTTCATTGCTAATTTTTCACTGCGCATCTTTAGTGAATCCTGTTTTTAACACCAAAAGAGGGTTTGCGCTGGCGCAAGCTGTTAGGAAATCTGACCCCAAAGGCATGGTAATATTTACTGTTGCTCTATGCAATTTCGTGTTCGAAATCCAGTAATTTCAATACAAATCTACACGTTAGTGAGTTTCCAATGAGGGAAAAAAAATTCCACACATAGATTTTACATTGAGTTTAAGTTGGTTACGCCATATCATCAGATTGACCAAAAGAAAGCTGCTTGGTTTGAAAGTCACCTCTATGTGAGTGGTGCTTTATGTATCGCTAAACTATTGAAGACAATAGACAATTCACCTTTTTTACCTGCAAAATTTCACAGAGGTTTCACTATAAATGAGATTTGACTTACACTTTGACCTTTAAAGACTTGATCTGCACTCTGCATCAGTGACCTGTGAACATCTCTGAATTCACATGTGACTAAATAATATTCATCGTTAGAAATTGTAATCATTGAAATTAGCAAAGCAATCAAATATTAAGATTTTGATCTACAGTGTTGACCATGTGCCAAAATGTTAATAACCATGCATGAAAAATAGCTTGAAGAGCATTTCAGTACTCACAAAACATGTAATAAAAGAACAATTAAACACACATAAATATCTCAACATATTTGTAATTAAGTGAAAAATCCTTAAACTTTCAAGCCATATTGATGTAAATCAATTAAGATAGACAGACAGACAGATTACTTCTAAAGGATTTTTATCCCTCTGTTCTCGATGTTCCTCTAGAGTCTTTCATCTTACATTAGATTTTTTCTTGGCATATTATACCTGAAGGGCTCTTTCATAATGATTTTTTAGAGTGGTTGTTTGACTGCACTTCTAATACTATGGGGGTCTAAGCAAGCAATGCAGGAATAATAAAAATGACTTGGCCTCTGCACTTTTTGTGCTTCATGCTGCTCTTTGATTGCCATTGCCATGTCTCATGGCAGGAAGGAAAGTGCTGTTCTTTCTTCCACTCTCTTATTCTCTCCCTTTTTTCCCTTCTCAGTCAGAAACTGAGTTTTAAGGACCGGGTAAGAATGGCAAGCCCACGTGGACAGAGCATTAAAAGCAGGCAGATATCTGTTACAGACAGACGTTCGCCCGGAGCTGAGATCAGCACTGATGGATCGAGTCCTGCCAAGGTCCAGAAGAGTTGGAGTTTTAATGATCGCACCCGATTCAGACCCTCCCTCCGTCTCAAGAGCCAATCACGGTCCACCCCTGAAGGTGAATAACATTCTGATTCGAGAATTACTTTGAACAAACCAGTGATTTAATTGCATTAAAATGAGAAATTAGCTCAAAACTTTTTTATTCTGCACTGGCTATGTAGTGAAGAGATATAATGAAATTCAAAATCTGAACATAAAATGGGAATTTTTTTTTTCTTCCTCCAAATAAATAAATAACATTGTGACTGATTTTTTTTCAAAATCTCAGAATTTCAGAGAACCAATATAATTACAGCCAGCCATGGTGACACATTAGAGAGCTAATAATGATTGTCATACTTATAATGATTATGATTGTAATTCTCATAATTTTTGGTTGTTATCAAAAATAATAGTTTGTCCCTCTGATTGAGATCATTGTGAGTCCAAGTTTTCCTGATTGGGTCCCAAAGGCCATTGACTAAACTAGGATTCATTTCTTCGTCATTCCTTCTTCCCTTTTTCTATCTTTCCTTTTTTTTTTCTTTGTTTATGGCAGATTATCAGTGTGTAAGCATGCCATGTAGTGATATGATTAATTAATTTCTGTTCATTGAACCAATGGCAGGAGTGCAACAGAGGAATGCAAACGTGATATTGCTTTTATACAAAAGTTCAGTAATAAAAGGAGTCAATGTGGAGTTGAATTTAAGACAGTTTCTTTGTCTGTGCTTTACCAGTATAAATACTTATAAATGAAACCAAAGCAGAATCAACCATTGCACGTCTCAAATCAATACACTATAGTAGTGTTCCATTCCTAAAAGTATTTGTGTTTTTGTACCAATCATTTGAGTAAATTATTTAGTGACTCATAATACACACAAAGATGATGTATGAATGTGGCCTACAGAAAGGGTCACTGAAAAATCACCACCACAAATGCTTAAAATGAAAGCCTGTCTGGAGCAGAAAACATAGACAAGCAGAATCTCCCAGTGTTGTTGGGGTGAATATCAGCACTGTAATGCTGCTGCTTATCCAGTTAAAAACAGGACCACAAATAACTGTTGTAACAGCAGATACTGTAAAGAGTAAAACAATGGTCTGAATGAGAAACTTCTTTCATCCACTCATTGGACTATACTGCCTAAGGCTCTGTATATATCCCCTATGAGGTTAAGACATCTCTCTGTTGTAATTTATGTATTATGTATAATTCAGACATAATAATGAATGCACAAGGCATGGTATGATTTAGATGTAATTTGAAGTCTTTATCCTGTGGGAAAGCTGTAAGGCATAATATCATATGCATTATACAATCAGAATAGTTTAGTGAAGTGGTTAATGAAAAATATTACCCAACTTTAAGTGTCTTAGTGTGCTTCTTGTTCTGTCACCCTACAGCCAAAGACGTAAAGCACTTTCATGAAACAAGCAGGAGACCCAGAACAAAAGGCTACAACTATTTACATATAATACAGCCAAATGTAATGGGAACCCCTTTTCTGATTCCCAGCAACACCTTCGGAATTTTCATTTTTGCTTCATGATCATATATGAATTAAACAAACACAGTATCAAATCACAGTAACAAATTATAACAAGGTTTATATGTAAATATAACCAGTCATTCAGTAATCTTACTGGCATCATGTCTTCTCCCACTCAGATACACAAGTCAATTTATTCGCCATATGAGTACTCAATTACTACAAAAACAGATTTTTATTTTTGTTATAATAATTGGTGTTCTTTTTTTTTTTCAGCCAATGTTATTTATTTATTTTATTTTATTTATAAAGGAATATTAAACCCAAAAATGAACATTTTCTGAAAATGTACTCACCCTCAAGTCATCCAAGATGTAGATGAGTTTCTTCATGGGAACAGATTTGGAGAAATGTAGCAGTACATTACTTGCTCACCAATGGATCCTCTGCAGTGAATGGGTGCCGTCAGAAGGAGGGTCCAAACAGCTGATAAAAAGATCACAATAATCCACATGACTCGAGTCCATCAATTAACACCTTGTGAAGTGAAAAACTGCATTTTTGTAAAAACAAATCCATCATTATAACATTTTAACTTAAAACCGTTGCTTCCGGCTAAAATACGAGTCCATAATCCATAATATTGCTTTCTCCAGTGAAAAAAAAAATCAGTGAAAAGTAAAGAATCAGGAGAGAAACATGCAGATCAAGAACTGTTCACAAGCTAAAACAGGCCAAAATAGTTCTAAACAAATATGTGGGTGGATTTTGATGCGAGGAAAACAGGGGCTGGACATTTAGTGAGAAAGTGATGTAATGCTAAATTGCTCTAAATCTATTTAGAAGAAACAAACTCATCTACATCTTAGATGGCCTGGGGGTTAGTAAAGTTTCAGCAAATTTTTATTTTTGAGTAAACTATTCCTTTATAATTCCTTTATTATTTTAGTTAGCAAACGTATTTTAATCAACCGTTTTAATCTTAATTCTTAGTTCTTAAACAATTACCCTGGCATGCCGTTTACAGACTGGATTATGTGTTTAAAGAGTGTTTCATCTCTGAATTTTAACGGGCCTTGTGAGGGGCTGTCAGGAAAAGGCTCTCCAACTGTTTGACTGTCATAAGTGAGTGGCATAACCTATTGGAACCTTATAACTTTTTGAGAAATAGCACAATTCTACAGTCAACCATCCTGGATTCAACAATCCAACAATCCCAATACAGTCAAAAAACACAAACTGAAAACCTTCCGATTTTAACCAGAAGTGTATATCCCTTCCTCAGTGATGCCCTATGGCCGTAAATATCTTCCTCTTTCAACAGACTGATCGATTACAGCCTCTCTAGTCCGTTTGTGACAATCCTTGAATTAGCATTAATCCTGTGCATCCAACACAACACTTCCCTTTCCACAGTCTCTGGTTTACCTCATAGTTGTAGCCATAGATAGATAACCTTTTGTACAGTAGGTGCAGAAATGCACTTGAATCTGCATTCACCTCTTTTTACACAGAAAACTATACTCAAAAATGTGAACTATTACCAATATAAGATAATCTACTGTTAAACAAGGAAAGACATTTACACCAAAATAGATTTAATTTTTTTTAAGTAATGCTTACAATTGTAAAATTCACAGGAATGTAATTTGACATGCTAGCTCAGAAAAACAGGCATAAATATATATTTTAAGAAGAGAGATTTACGTCATGAGGACCTGTGAAAATGTGTACATTTTATTACATAAACTCTGATTGACTTAAAATTCTGTATATTCTTAGATATGCATTTTAGTACAAGTACAGTACAATTGTTCAGTTTCAATTCAGTTTGACCTGAACTACTTCATTAGTTTATATTCATTTGCAATTGCTGCATTTGTCCTCTGAAGTTGGTCTCAGATGTTGTTTTGAGTAGGATCTTTGAACCTTTTTAATGAAAAATTAATGCTGTTTTTTGTTTGTTTGCTTTTCTCTTGCTTATTACTCTTCCATTTTCCCCCAGTTATTTTCATTTGGTGATGGCTTACATTTAATCTCTCCTTTTTGACTGACTCTGTTTGACTTTTCATTGTGTGTTTCATAGGTGAGGCTAACGTTGGTGTGGATGAGGCTTTTGATGAGAAAGGGTGTCATTGTGACATGTCAGCAGAGGATCTGCCGCCTGCACTGAAGACCATCATCAGAGCAGTGAGGTAAGAGCAGCGATTCTTCACTTCAGTTCACTTCTCTCACTGCTGTATAGTATTTCAGAACTCTTCAGCATTTGATGAGCTGTCATTGTGATTATTGATATGAATTAATTCAAAGTTTCAGCATGCGGTATTAACCAAAGCTAATTTCCAAGCTGTTTTTGTGGCCTGCATGCTAGATGTGTAATGATTTTTTTGAAAAGGTGAATAGTGTGGCACAATGTGGGGATTTTTTAACCACTTACTGTGCTCCCCTATTTTTGAGCATTTTCTGAAAAACGACATACCCAAATAAAAATGTCTGTAGCTCTTGAACCCTATGTGGTGCGGGTTAACAGGTTAAACAACGCCACTGGTTGAGCCAATGTTGTTTAGTTGGACTGGTGTCTGTACAATATATCACAAAACGAGTTGAACAAACTCAGGGTTACATAAGTAAGCAATAAGGTACTCGAGGCCGTGCTGTATCGTGAATAAATCACGGCTGAAGGGCGTTGTTAGGCACGACGCGAAGTGGAGAAAAAATATTACAACCAAAAATATATGTATTGAAATGTTACTTTTTTGAAGCAAGTTCGTTAAATGCTGTCCTTCCACTAAAAAAAATAGTTCCTGACAGCAACAGTAAACGGCAAGAGAATGTTCCGAACATGCCTCATCTAATGGAGCTTAAATAAAAACAGAGAATAGGAGCTCTTATCATACGCTGTGTCATTTTTTTTTAACACCATATATGATGTTTTCTCACACACATACATGAGAAACACGCATGAGAAAACGTCTGTTTTCCCGTCTTTTAGTTTTAAAACAGACACAGCGCGAGTTTGCAAGCATCATTACAGTGTAAACATATGGACATAGCTACAGAATCATACCTGAAACAGAAAAATAATAAATATTGTAATATCCCCTCCTCACTTCGGAAACGGTAGGCTTCCACACAGACACGCGCATGAATAAAACACAGCTGCTGACCAATCAGAATCAAGGAATGTAACCGTATTATAATTGGTTTTAGTTTTACAAACCCAAACAAATATAACCTGGCTAACCATACCACAGTGTTCTTAATAATTTTATAATCTCAGCATGAGAAAACGTCTGTTTTCCCGTCTTTTAGTTTTAAAACAGACACAGCGCGAGTTTGCAAGCATCATTACAGTGTAAACATATGGACATAGCTACAGAATCATACCTGAAACAGAAAAATAATAAATATTGTAATATCCCCTCCTCACTTCGGAAACGGTAGGCTTCCACACAGACACGCGCATGAATAAAACACAGCTGCTGACCAATCAGAATCAAGGAATGTAACCGTATTATAATTGGTTTTAGTTTTACAAACCCAAACAAATATAACCTGGCTAACCATACCACAGTGTTCTTAATAATTTTATAATTTTATCGTGTTTGGGTGGATCGCAGCTTAAACCTACTTTGTGGTACAGGCCTTATGCAGAGAGTGCGATGTTTGACTGCACTGCAGAGCCACAGTGTTTACAATTTTCTGAGAAATCAACCTACAAAAGGTTTTCTTAAACTCTAGAGCCTAAACTGAGAAAATATTTTAACATAAATACACAAAAATATGCACATCACCTTTAATGAATATGGCATTGTCTGCTTGTCAGTCTTATATAATTATTCTCATAGTTACTGAGAGCATGAGATGAATCAGTGTCTCATTATCTCGTTTCACTAATTTCACTATGAAGAAAGAATACTGTCATACTGTTCACACTTGACACACATCAACCACGCTCTTTTCTTTTTGTTTTGTCTAGTATGTGTGGGTCAGTGGAAAGCTGAGTGCTTGATTGACAGTATGTGCTCATTTTTTCCAGCCTCTCACTTTTGCTTTTACTTTGAGGAATGAAAAATGAACTCAGTCTTCTTTAGGCTGTCCTGCTTCACTGAATATTCCAGGCTGTAGGCGAAATGCTGTGGTAACCCTGTAGATTTCAGCTGGGCTCTGTTTGGTCATGTGTGTGACACCAATCTCAGACTTTCTCAGGGTGTTGGATTTGTCTACTCTGTCATTTGATCACCTTTGTTTTCAGAAACATTGCTGTGGTTATTCTGAGTCACTCCAGTTTGATTTGATTTGAAATATACTGGGCTAAGGTTTTTTTTATTATTATTGTTCCCTTCGATAATCTAGTCACTGAAAAATCGTTGTACTGTATTTTAGACAGATTCTGTATTTGTGCTCACATATTTGTTTTGGGCTGCATAAGACTTCAAAGGAAGAATAACATTAGCATATGGTTTTGCAGGATCATGAAATTCCATGTGGCGAAGAAGAAGTTTAAGGAAACTCTGCGCCCATATGACGTAAAGGATGTAATAGAGCAATATTCAGCCGGTCATCTAGACATGCTCTGTCGAATTAAGAGTCTGCAAACCAGGTAAGATAAACCAACTCCTGTACGAATATGTTTTTCCACCATATGCAAAAGTTTGGGGTAAGTTGTTTATATGAGATGGCATTGGGAGGGGGCATGGGGCAGTTGTGGCCTAATGGTTAGAGAGCCGGACTTGTAACCCGCAGGTCGCAGGTTCGAGTCTCTGTACCCTCAGGGATTGTAGGTGGGGGGAGTGAATGTACAGTGCTCTCTTCCACCTTCAATACCACAACTGAGGTTAGACCCTTGAGCAAGGCACCGAACCCCCAACTGCTCCCCAGGTGCTGCAGCAAAAATGGCTACCCACTGCTCCGGGTGTGTGTTCACTACTCACTGCTGTGTGTGTGCACTTGGATTGGTTAAATGCAGATCACAAATTACGAGTATGACACCATACTTGGCTACACGTCACGTCACTTTCACTTTCTCTTATTTTCATTTGTTCTTAATGTGTATGTGTAAATATATTTGCAATATAGGCCAGAGGAGTTTCTCCCAAATTTTTTTCTTCATTTGTGTCACCTGATGGAGTTTGGGTTCCTTGCCACTGCCAGCTTCTGGTTTTCTTAGTTGGGGTCTGAAAGACCCTTAACTTTCAGAAATGTTTTGATACAACCACATTGACTGACACCATCAGATGAGAACAAAATTTGAAAAGAATTAAGCTGAATAACAACACTATTGTTTTCTGTAGAACTACTTTACTTTACACTGATTTTGAACTGACTTGATCTGAATAAAAACATTGGTGCCTATTGTAGAACTGCCTATAGCTGATCGATTAACACTGTTATTGTTATTAACAATTGTCTTTTAGAGTAGGTCTACACGTGTACCTGCAGATAACACAAGTCTTAATTTTTACTTTATGCCACTTGAAATTAAAAGGAAAGACTTGAACTCGCATTGCATTACCCACATGAGCGCAAAATGAAGCATGTGCACTAATCACTAGGCATTCTCTCTTTACATATAAATTACAGCTAATATCACATTAGGAACAGGGGTCATATCATACCTGATACACAGCCAATCAGTCTACGTTGCATAATACAGTATGTGAACTAAAACATTTACTCAGCAATGACAATCAAAGATTATTAGCAACCACATTCATGACCTCTATATCTTATCCACACTGGTATGTTGGGTTTGCATTAATTAGTCATCACGACACATCTGTTCTGAGGGCCCTGAGGCAGTGCTTCTCCTTGGTCATATATGGGTCACTGGGTGGTGGTGAAGCCCTGAGGTTCTGCCAGACATTGTGATGCGGAGTGTTTAAGAAGCTATATATCATTATTGCACATCATTATGTGCCATTATTCATCATGGCTGCATACATTTTCGACTCAGAACACTGCGTTTGAATGTGTGTACTGCCTTGCTGCATATTATGGGAAAATTGTCAAATGCGTAGAATGTCCATTTACTCAGTATTCATGATCACCTAGCAAAAAATTAACAGTTAGCAAAAAATAGTCGAAAGACGTATTGATGCATTTGCTGAGATTCTCAAGTATGTAATAAGTGGACACTTTGGTATTCCATAAAACCTTGGGAGTTGAGATTTAGTCTAATTTAAAAGGTAAAAAAAGGCAGACAATTGTATGCCAAGTATCTCTTCTCAAGCCATTTGTCACCATAAGTCTGTATCTTTTTTATTTTATTTTCTCACTGAAGCCTAGTGGAGTCAAATTATCAAGGTTTGTAATGAAGTGAGACCAGTGCCACCATGTGGCCAAACCAGAACATCACAGTTCCTGACGTTTTTCATAGTCTAAATCAGGGCTGTCCATAACTCTGCAGGACACCGCCCTCCAGGACCGAGTTTGGACAGCCCTGATTTGAACAGCAAATTAACAATATGAACTATGAACAGCAAATTAACAATAATTCTATATAAATTTCAATTCCTCACTAAGGACTTTAGTATACAAGATAAATTGAAATCTTGAATCCTGTTTGCTAATAGTAGCAATTTCTATCATTATTTCTGTCATCATAGTTTCTCTCAATTCTCTGTCTGCTCATTAGGATGAGAATCTTCATTTCTTTGCACACATTTCATTCCTGTGTCTTTTTGCTAACATCTCTTTCTCTCACTTTCAGGGTGGATCAGATTCTTGGTAGGGGCCAGATGCATATGGATAAAAAGGTCAGAGAAAAGCTATTATCTGACGGAGACATTCTGGAAGACGTGAGCATGCTGGGAAGGGTGTGTAAGGTAGAAAGACAAGTGAGTATAGAGACACTCAGTTAAACAGTGCATTACATAATCACATGTCCTGGATGTCACACTGAATCAATTCATCTCATATTTCATTGAATGTTATTAAATATGTATTAACTATGGACATACATGCATCATAGGAGGCTTTTTTTCTAAAGTTTTGTCAAATGCACAAAGTCTAATGTAATGTCTGATTACTTTTCTTAGGGAATTAATTATTATTAATTCATTCAGGTTTTGAGAGGACTCGAATCGGAAAATTCGAAGTCAACCTGATTAGAACTGATTTCAGATTTTAATAGTTTACACCTTATCAACGAGCGAGACGTTAATGTCCGTGTATCTTAACAATCTGACTATGTGTATTTTCCTTGGCCACAGGTCAATACAATTATGATAATTTGTAAGCTCTTAGCGAGGTAACGTGATCTTGGCAAGGTTTGACTTTAAAATTATACGACACCAGACAATGATTCTTTATAAATGAAACACGAATTTATTGGCTATTCTATTCTTAAACTAAGCTAAAACACACATACACACACACACATACATACAGTTCTGAAGAATGATGTTAATGGAGTTCTGAGGAAAGCCCAAAGTTTTAACAAGATATTCGCTACAGTTCTCTTACTTGCAACCTGAGAAAATCACAAAGCAGAGGTTTGTCTTACGTTTACTGCTTAAATGGTTCAGCACCTATTTCAGCGGATAGAAGACCTTGTTTGTACTTGCGTTTTTGGGTGACAGCTGAAAAGCTGAGTTTCCTGGTTTGGCTGCTTGAGGGAATTCCGTTGCTGATTGTTTACTGAGAGGACGTCAGGATGCCGTCCCTTCGGGAGAGCCCTCGTTGGATTGGTTGGTTGCCGGGTTACGGAGGAGCCTCTGGCGGTTCTTCTGAGACAGTCTAAGTTTGCAAGACTTTAAGTTCTTTGAAGATCTCTGACGATCACGAAGTTTCAACTGAAGTGTTTGAGTTTTAGATGACCGATCGCTATGATGGTAAGCGTGTGAGCACAAGTTGGAGTGCTCTTAACATGGCAAAAGGCGAAGAAGCAAACAAGCGAGTCTGTCTTGCATTGGGTTTTTGATCCGCGGCCTAAGTCCGTCCCACGGCGCGATCTTCCAATCGACTTCTTTCGCTTTTCTGAAAGTAGTAAAAGGATGCGTCCCTTTTCTGGAATGCAGGGGGAAAAGGGGAGGTGTCCTGAGGTCATGCCCATGTCACGAGTGTAGATATGCCATCCTTCTGCTGGACAGGGAGCTCTTATTCTGTTGCTTTCTGTTTATCGGATTATCAATTTATGCGTTAAACGGTCATGGGGTCTGGGCGAGTCTGTCGCTGGAACATTTCCAGATACCATGTTCTTTGTTCTGTTGTCTCTTAGATAGTTATTTATGCTGAAGTCGGTCAAAGTTACACTGCACATCTGGTCCTCGAGGGGTTTAAGCACTGTTTTTATTTGAGTCTCTTGAGACCATAAGCTAGATGGGACAGGAACTGCTGAGACACTTCACTGACCCTGCATGAGTTTTACGACCGCAGATGGAGATCATAGGGTGCTCTTCAGTTTGTCTCAATGGAATGTGATTGTTTCATGTGTGACTCAATAGTGTGAGTGGGTCCGTTTGAAGACAGAGATCCTACACTAATTTCTGTTTCTAAAGATGAATTGTGTTTAATAACATTATGGGATGAAATTGATTGTGATGGATTTGTTTAACGTTATTGGAATAGAAATGGCCAACTCTTTGATAAGGCTATTTTCATAGCTAGTCTTTTACATATCCTAAATACACACAAATATATAATATTTTCATGTTTGAATGGAAATTACACATAATATAATATCCTGTTCAGAAATGATATTTACCTTGATTAAAAAAAAATTCTCATGTCATTGTCTCATGTTTTACTGTTTATCGATTATCATATTAAACATAATACTAAACCAGTTAAACCAGTGGTTCTTAACCAGGGGGCCTATCAAACTCTAATCTAAATTAAAATGCTAAAAACACACAATCTTTCTTTCCCCTTTAACTGCTTTATTGAAAAACCACTGTATTAAGCATAATCCATGTTTTCTGACAATCTGTGTTCTGTTTACCGTCTCTATAGGTACAGTCTATTAAAGCTAAGCTGGACTCTTTGCTGGACATCTACCGGCAGGTTCTGCAGAAGGGTTCTTCTTCTGCCCTCACTCTCTCCTCTCTCCCTCCTTTTGGGTTGGAGGATACCTGTGACTATCAGAGTACCATCCTCAGTAAGGATATCTCTTGCTCCTCCCAGGTCAGCCATTCCATCTGTGGTAATCACCCCAGAGCCCTCCAATTAATATTAGCCCCCAAAGAACTCAACCTCAACCAGAACAACTCCACAGCATCATCTCCTGGGCTCAATCCAGCCTCTGCCTCACCTTTTAACCCATCAACCTTCCACGTTCCTTCAACCCCTTCCTTGGAGTGTCCATCAGCACAAGTGAGTCCTTCTCAAATCCTCAGCGTCAGCAGTTTTCACTCTTCTGTAGGCCACTTTCCATGTGTCCGTCAACCACCTCCTCCTCTTCCATCCCCGGCCTCTTCAAAACTTCACCTTTTTTCTGTTCCTCCACAAACAGGCCACGTTCGCAGCATGGGACCATGTAGGTCAGACCCCACCGACTACTCCAAATCCTGCTTCAGAGGAGTTGGTATAGACTTTGGGCTTAACTCTAATATTAGCTGCAAGCTTCAACAAAAAACCAGACCCAGTGCTAAAGAGGACAGTTCTTGGAGGAGACATATAAGCATGGATGCAGAGATGGACCCTCTTGCTCCAGTCTCTCCTTTTGCCCCGATTCAAGGCCAGTCCAGTGGGGATATAGGACTGGGGAAGTCCTTCTCTGTACAGTACCTCATGCAGCCTGCTCTGGAAGGTCTTGGTGTGGACACACATTCTAGTCAGGCTAGTTTCTCCACCAGTGTTAGCAGCAGCCAGGACTCTTCAGCTGGGGGAATTGAGATGGGAGTAGGGGCCTGGGGAGAAGCTGATCTCTTCATCAGCGATAGAGACCTTGAGATCTCAAATAAGACACATACTCAAGGGTTCAACTTTCTCTCCCAGACCCCCATTGATGCATCCTACTCCTCCGAGCTGCTTAGGACAAGTAGTACTGCTGGTGCTAGTCACAACCTAGCAAGTGGACATACACCCAATACGGGCAGCAATGAGACTATGAACATGCCACATGTTCGACTAAAATAATGCAATATCTAATGTGTTACAAACTCTTAAGCCCAGTTCACACCAAGAACGATAACTATAAAGATAACGATATTAGCGTCCACACCAGCGAACGATATCGTCTGTTTACTCTAAGCGCATGCACATCTGCCGCTTTAAATTCTTGAGCTCGTTACAGCAGGATGGATTCTGATTGGCTGTAAATTTTTTTATCGTTTATCAGCTCGAGAAAAATCGTTTTGAAAGTCATTCCAATGATATCGTTTTTCTTTGTCTTTATCGTTATAGTTGTGGTATGGACTCTGCTATTCTTTAATATTGAGAAAGATTTTTAGAACTATATCTTTATCGTTATCTTTATAGTTATCGTCCTTGGTGTGAATGGGCCTTTAGAAGCCACCTCTGATGGAATGAAACTTTGATATGAAAGCTTATTTTAAATTGGATTATTTTGTATTTTTATAAGGGCAAAACAAATTTAGATCATTTTTTATATGTGTTCTATTAGTTTTGTTTATTTGAAAGGATGAACGATTACGATTTCATATAGGCCACCATACATGATATATCATTGCATGCATTGTTCTTTTACAAATGTACTGTAACATTTTTAAAAAAATCAAATGTGGTAAATAATCAAACTGCTGAAATTATCAAAATTAGAGATAGCATTGGTTTGCATGAACACTGCATGTCTAAAGTCTCATTACAAACAGGCTCATCAACCCGATATTCATAACATAACAAAAATAGGAAAAAAAGTGTCTGACCATAAGACAGTAGAAATATGTTGCATTTTCTGAATTTATCATATTGTATTAAAAGGGTCATTTACTTTTCTTATGTAAAAAAAAGTGCCAGACATGTTGGAGGAAACTGATGTTGCTGAAAATTGTACAGTTTTGATAAAGCAGATTAAATGTTGAGAGGCGCACCTCATAATTTATGTACTACATCAGTTGCTGTTTTTTTTATTATTACATGTCATTTTTTTAGCTCTGATCACACCACAACCACATTTTACACAGCCAACTTAAAATCTTATTTTTGTAAATATACAGTACATTATTATACAATATACATTATAAATAATAATTATATATAATATATATAATTATTTAAAAAATATATTTTATTATTGTTGTTAATTATAAATTATTATAATTGCAAATAATTATTATATTTTTTATTATGTAATGTTTTGTAGTTAATTGTTTTTAGTCTATTTAATATTGTTGGCATGTGCACCAGCACTAAATATTGGTGTCAGAGCTCTCAAATATCTAAAATATCATGCCTACACTCATCAAAGATGTTGTCTTCTTGTTATTTCTTTGTCTAGTAATTTAGAAGCAGGCATCAGAGTTCAAATGTATTTTATTGTTGGTTATGAACCGACATACATTAGATAATGGAGAATCATATTCCCTGTTAAAGGAACACTCCACTATTTTTGAAAATAGGCTCATATTCCAACTCCCCTAGAGTTAAACAGTTGAGTTTTACCGTTTTCGAATCCATTCAGCTGATCTCCGGGTCTGGCGGTAGCACTTTTAGCTGTAGCTTAGCATAGAACATTGAATCTGATTAGACCGTTAGCATCTCGCTCAAAAATGACTAAAGAGTTTCTATATTTTTCCTATTTAAAACTTGACTCTTCTGTAGTTACATCGTGTACTAAGACCGACGGAAAATGAAAAGTTGCGATTTTCTAGGTGCTGCGTAATATCATTGTGCCTGCTGCACCCATGGTATGGCAGCAAAGTTCCTTGATTATTACGCCGGAATGAGAGTACAGTTCCTAGCCATATCGGACTAGAAAATCGCAACTTTTCATTTTCTGTCAGTCTTAGTACACGATGTAACTACAGAAGAGTACAGAAGAAAATATCGAAACTCTTTGGTCATTTTTGAGCAAGATGCTAACGGTCTAATCAGATTCAATGATCTATGCTAAGCTACAGCTAAAACTGCTACCACCAGACCCAGAGATCAGCTGAATGGATTCAAAAACAGTCAAACTCAACTGTTTAACTCTAGGGGAGTTGGAAAATGAGCCTATTTTCAAATATAGTGGAGTGTTCCTTTAAAGTACGTGAGTGCAAGTGCAAACAAGATGGCTCATGCTTGTTCAGAGCGCTGTCAGGGTAGACAGTAAAGTGCGCTAGCTACTGTAGCTTCATGCACACAGAAAAAGACACTGAACTTCAATTATAAAGCTGTCACAACACATCAAACTAACATAACAGACCACCATAAAATCATTCCTATTAGACTAGAAGCTAGAAGAGTTAGCTACTATTACAAGCAAGGTTACATAAGCAAAATTAGCAAGAGGGTTTATATTTTCAACACAAGCTACAATATAAACAAAGCTTACTCTACATTCCCACTAGAGGCAGATCTGCTTAAAGTGCTTATAACAAATTAACAATAGAACAAATACCACAACGAAGACTTAAAATTCAAACAGAACATAAAATTAAACAAATATACTTATCACAATCGTAATCATTGTCAAGCAGGCGAGAGTTTTACTTTTCCTTCTTTTGCTTTTGCGATGCATTGTGATAATTAACCAAGCTTTATTTATGGAGCTGGGAAGAGGAGGGATGGTGTGGCTGACCCAAGTGTTCGCAGCCCAGCACAACATTCATTTGCTCTTCTGGGCCTTTTGGGCAGATTTAGTGACCTTCCCAGAGGTTGGGGTCTTCTTCTCAACCCCCTTGATGACGCCCACTGCTACGGTTTGACGCATGTCACGCACTGCAAAGCGACCTGGGAAATTAAGATCATCAGAAAAACAGAGCTTAGTTATTATTATAAATCATGGGTCTTTAATATTTTAAGGCCAAAAACAGAGATGGTGGACAGAGAGAGACCAAGAAACACCCTGGCATAAAATTGATTGTTCCATTTTAAGTCCATTGCACTATAATAATAAGAATATACTACCATATTAATGTATTTATATACAACTTAATAATGTATTTATGTATGTGTAAAGTGTATATTTTTACATTTAATTTTACTTTAAACATTAAGGTGCAGTTATGTTTCCCCCTCAGGAACTTGCGCTGTGTCGGAAATGCTTTGGGAACGCCTCTACGTGGCCGCATCCTGAAGCACATGTGAAATCAGTCCAATAGAGTGGAGAGACATCACGGGTAGGGTGACGTAGTGACTAGGAAGCTTAAAAGCGCACCCCGTGTAAACAGCGTTAGCTTCTGTTCATCAGCAAGTGCTCTGTGTTGTGTACATCGTCAAAGTGTGTGTGAAGTGTGTGTGTCAGTCAGTGCACAAATTAATCAGTCAATATGCAAGACAGCAAAGAGAGTGGCCCGGAAACGTAGCGGTCCTGGGAGGTTCACATCCTCCAGTGGTTATACCAGAACAGCCAGACCGGTCTGTCTCTGCCAGTCATTCACTTCATGGCACCGAGTCGGTTGTTCTGACAACACCAGAGGCCAGTCTCAAGAGGCTGGTTCCCTTAGTAGACTTTTTGGCAGCTTGGAGATGCCTGCCATACATGTTTTATTGGGTCCTGCAGACAGTGGAAAGAGGCTACAGAATCCAGTTCGGTTCTCATCTGCCTCGATTCAACGGGGTCACACTTACTGTGGTACGCCCCAAGCAGGCTCTGTTGATGGAACAAGAAGTGGCTACCCTCTTGAGAAAAGGAGGCTATAGCGTGCATCCCTCCGCTCGAGAGGGAGCTTTTACAGCCGATACTTCTTCGTTCCCAAGAAGGATGGGGGGTTGCGTCCTATCATAGATCAACTCAACCGCTCTGTCAAGACGTTCAGATTCAAGATGCTGACGTTGAAACAGATTGTGACGCAAAGGCATATCAGTATCAATATTGATATCGTATCGATTCGGTCCTCGCTTCTGCCTCCAATGTGATACCTTTTGGCCTGCTGTACTCGAGACCCCTGAAGTGGTGGCTCAGGACCAAGGGGTTTTCCCCGATGGGCAAGCCATTTTGCAACCCTTAGTCATGTGGAAGAAACGTCTCGGTTACGTATGTAACCCTCGTTCCCTGAAGGAGGGAACGGAGACGTCACGTCGGAGGACCGATGAAATTGGGATCTCGCTTAGAGGGACCAATCTACTTCGAGTGTAAACTAAACGAGCCAATGCACATTGGCATGCGATTATTGCATCCAGCTGCTGCTGATCACAGCGTGAGTATAAGTAGGCAGCAGGTGCAGCGCATATTCAGGTTAGGGAACTTTGGTTCCTGTTTCAGGGACCTGTGTTAGGTGCTCTGTGTCGTCGTCGTATAACATTTACGACGGACGCATCCCTCTCTCAGTGGTCTCTCAGCCCAGGGTCTGTGGGAAGGCCATCAGCACTTAAATTGCCTGGAGATGCTGGCAGTGTTTCGGGCTCTGAAACACTTCCTCCCAGACCTCAGAGGTCATCATGTGATAGTCCGCTCAAACAACACCACGGTGGTCTCGTATATAAACCAACCAGGGAATGACCCGGAAGAGAAGAAATCATTGAATAAAGTAGCTATTTTTGTTTTCTTTTCACATGGTAAGTATTCTTGTAGCTTCATAACCTTACGGTTGGCAATCTCAGTTATTTTATCTCTTAGAAAAACCATAAACACCTGTAAGTCATTTGTAGATCACACACCTTTACAAGAAAATTATTAGTTATACTGTACACATAATCTTGAAGTTCATTTTAAACAGGTGGGTTTCTTATTGAGACCCTTTCTGTTTGGGTGTCCTCATACCTCCAATCTTGTAGACGTCCTGCAGTGGGAGGCGAAGGGGTTTGTCAGTGGGGCGGGTTGGAGGCTGAATGGCATCCAGAGCCTCCAACAGAGTCGTCCCAGAGACACTCCCATCCTTACGAGTGATCTTCCAGCCTTTGAACCAGGTCATCTACAGAGAAAGCATATTATTATAGCCAATACATGTAACAGTTTGGAAGGTTTGGGGTGTTTAGAACCTCTTAGGAATTACAAAGGAGAAAAAATTTATTAATGTGACAGTAAAGGAATTTGTAATAAAGAAAATCCTGAAAAAAAAGTATCAAAGTTTCCATTAAAATATGAAACAGCACAACTGATTTCAACAGTGATAATAATAAGAAAAGTTTCTTGAGCAGCAAATCAGCATAGTAGAATGTTTTCTGAAGGATCACGTGAAATTAAAGACTGCAGTAGTGGCTGCTGAAAATTTAGCTTTGTATCACTGGAATACATTACATTAATTACATTTACATTTATATATATATACACAGTACTGAATGCAAAGCAAACAGTAATGGAAATAATTAATCTCTACAAATAACATAAATCTAATTAATAAGAGTTTGGTTTGTAAAAAGCAAAATTATGCTCTTTAAATATCTCGAATTATTGAGTCTATTAATAATCTGAAATATACAAAACTGTAGTTAATATGACACTAACGTTTGGGCTGGCCTCCAGCATGTTATCTCCATTCCATCCAGAGATTGGAACAAATGCCACTGTATCGGGGTTGTAGCCGATTTTCTTGATATAAGTGCTGACTTCCTTCACAATCTCCTCATAGCGCTTCTGGCTGTAATTAGGTTCAGTAGAGTCCATCTTGTTGACACCCACAATCAGCTGTTTGACGCCCAGGGTGTATGCCAGCAAAGCATGCTCTCGTGTTTGGCCATTCTTCGAGATACCAGCCTCAAATTCTCCAACGCCAGCTGCCACAATCAACACAGCACAGTCCGCCTGTATCAAAAGAAATGAAATGTTTAAGATTATGAAAATACTTCAATGAATAAAGGGCAACTTTCTGATTGGCCTTGTTATGTTATTACATACAAACCTGTGAAGTGCCAGTGATCATGTTCTTGATAAAGTCTCTGTGTCCTGGAGCATCAATGATGGTGACATAGTATTTGCTGGTCTCAAACTTCCACAGAGAGATATCGATGGTGATGCCTCGCTCTCTCTCAGCTTTTAACTTGTCAAGGACCCAAGCGTACTTAAAAGAGCCTTTTCCCATCTATGAAAAGTAAAGAAAATATATCTGTTTAGAGAAAATCTGCAACTTAATTTCTTAAACAAATGGATTATGTCACATAAGATACTACATTATGCAACAATTATTTTCAGTCCTCCAATTTGATTGACCAATTTGCGTTCCATCAATATTAATATTTAGTGTTACAGCACAGTTATAGTTCTATTAAAAGTGTGATACTACTAGGTGAATAAAAAATACATACACAACATATACACTACTACCGGTCAAAACTTTGGGATCAGAACCATTTTTAATGTTTTTTACAGGAGTTTCTTATGCTCATCAAGGCTGCATTTATTTGATCAAAAATAAATATTCATTGCCTGTGAAATATTATTGTGATGTAAAATAACTTTTTTCTATTTTAATATACATTCAAATCTAATTTAATCCAGTGATGCAAAGCTGAATTTTCAGCATCATTACTCCAGTCTTCAGTGTCACATGATCCTTCAGAAATCATTCTAATATACTGATTTATTATCAGTTCTGGAAACGGTTGTGCTGCTTAATATTTTTTTGGAACCTGTCCTTTTTTTAAGGATTCTTTGATGAATAAAAAGTTAAAAAGAAGAGCATTTACTTAAAATAGAAACCTTTTCTAACAATATACACTACAGTTCAAAAGTTTGGGGTCAGTACATTTTTATTTTATTTTTTTGAAAGAAATTAAAACTTTTATTCAGCAAGGATGTGTTAAATTGTTAAGAAGTGATAGCAAAGATTTATATTGTTAGAAAAGATTTATATTTTGAATAAATGCTGTTCTTTTTAACTTTTCATTCATCAAAGAATCCTGAAAAAAGTATTGCTGTTTCCGAAAAAAAAATTTGGCAGCACAACTGTTGCCAACATTGATAATTCTAATAATAAATCAGCATATTAGAATGATTTCTGAAGGATCATGTGACACTTTAGACTGGAGTAATGGCTGATGGAAATTCAGCTTTGCATCATAGAAATACATTATACTTTAAAGGATATTAAAATAGAAACCATTATTTTATATTGTAATAACATTTTTTAACAAGATTACTGTTTTTTTTATTTGTTTTTTTGCATGTTTGATCAAATAAGTGCAGTCTTGATGAGAATAAGAGACTTCTTTATAAAACATTACAAGTCTTACTGATCCCAAACTTCTGACCGGTAGTATATATAAAATATAACACTAACCAGACAAAATTTATTAAGAAAGAAGCTATTTCTCAATTGGGTCCAATGTTGTTTTGAAACAGTTGAAATGTTCTTTAAAATATTTATTTTTTTGTTCCACAGAAGAAATAACGTTATCCAGGGGGTGATTAAATGATGACAGAATATAAATCTTTGGGTGAACTATCCCTCTAAAGGAATAGTTTATCCAAAATTAAAAATATACTCACCCTCAGGCCATCTAATATATAGAGTTTGCCAAAATTTATTAAGAAAGAAGCTATTTCTCAATTGGGTCCAATGTTGTTTTGAAACAGTTGAAATGTTCTTTAAAATATTTCTTTTTTTGTTCCACAGAAGAAATAACGTTATCCAGGGGGTGATTAAATGATGACAGAATATAAATCTTTGGGTGAACTATCCCTCTAAAGGAATAGTTTATCCAAAATTAAAAATATACTCACCCTCAGGCCATCTAATATATAGAGTTTGTTTCTTCAGAAATTTAGCATTACATCACTTGCTCACCCATGGATCCTCTGCAGTGAATGGGTACCATCAGAATGAGAATGGCCTGAGGTGAGTACATTCTCAGAAAATGAGTTCTAAATAAGTTGTTAACTTACTTTATAGAATCACTTATAAAGTAAAACGACACTCACAATCTGCGATTTGTGCTGATATTGAGTAGCACAGCACTTGTGCTTGTTTGATATTGCTTAAGTAGGTCATCTTTCAAACAGTGGGCCTCTTTGAATAATTGTATGCATTAATAATAACACTGCAACAAATTGTAGCTAAATCTCTTTGGTCTTACATATTTGGACTGCTATACCTCTGCAGCTTCCTTCTCAAACTTTTCAATGGTCCTCTTGTCGATGCCGCCACACTTGTAAATGAGGTGGCCTGTGGTGGTGGACTTCCCTGAATCCACATGGCCAATGACCACGATGTTGATATGGAGCTTCTCCTTACCCATCACTGGGCTCTCATTGGGTTACAGTCAGCCTACCACAAGAAAAAGAAGACTAAATCATTCATGATACAAATGAGTTATTTATAGTTTAATTGCGCTCAGATGTACAGCAACAACCATATAATAGCTTAATGTAGTTCATCATTTTCAGTTCTTCTTAATTCAGTTTGTTTACAACACATCAAATCGATTTTGATGAAAGAAATACTTTTGTTATTATGGTATTATGGCCATACACCAACTAGCAGTTTCATTGACAGGATCAAAGTAAACATACATGTACTCACATGAGATACCTCATCACTACAGTAGATAATAAATCTCTGTATGGATGTAGTTCAAAATAATGATAGTCATATAAATGTGTCATTGAAAGGAATCTAGTGTAGAGAGTTTAGAAAAGCCATATTTTTTAGTAGGCTACAGCAATGACCTCTAAAATAATGTACAAAATATAAATGACAAAATATTTTAAATAATCCATAGGCTACTATTAGTCTAAATTAGTTTAATTCGGGCGATAAATCTGCTAATGTCACAGTATCCTTGAACGCTTATCTCTGTTTTTTCCCAGCGTTGTCTGGGTAACAATAAAGCAGCACGTGCCGTATGCGGCAGAACTTGACATACATCCTAAATAAAAACATATTTTATTTTAGAAATATTCAAGTATTTTTTTTTCTTATATGATGCATTTCAATAATAATCCACAATCATTCCGATATTTACCTCATACTGAACAAACATGACATGCAATTATGTCATGCATGAATATTATGAACAGATGCCACATCATGAAAAGCGTGTGTGGCCTGATGCATAAATGAAATGACTGAATGCATGAAATATGGCACTGGATAATAAAAGAACATATCTAAATGTTGTTTCCACAACAGCCCATATCAGTTTCCTCAGCGCCATGTTCTGTATTATGTCCTTACTGGGAATAAGACTCAAATACCCCACATTATGCATTCGCAATGCCCAATAAACCATCCGACCGCTTAGCCCTACCGGCAAGTCCTTAAGAAGCGATAGTGTACACAGAACTCGCAGAGAGGGTGTGTTTTTCAGGTGTCCAACCTTGGAGAGAGGCGCCTGTAGTCCAGGGCAGCAGGAGCGAGAGTCGCGAAGCTACTGTGTTGTATCAGACACTGCTGCCAGGTGCTGCTGATGTCGTCGTGTCGAAGGATGTTTCTAACCGTTCCACTAGAGGAAGCTGTCGAATAAGAAATGTGCATAACCATATCGCATGCATACCGTATCGTACCATACGTGACCCTGGACCACAAAACCAGTCGCTGGGGTATATTTGTAGCAATAATCAAAAATACATTGGATGGGTCAAAATTATCGATTTTTCTTTTATGCCAAAAACCATTAGGATATTAAGTACAGTTCCATGAAGATATTTTGTCCTACCGTAAATATATAAAACATGTATTATCATTAGTAATATGCATTGCTAAGGACTTCATTTGGACAACTTTAAAGGCGATTTTCTAAAAAAAAAAATATATAATTTTTTTGCACCCTCAGATTCCAGATTTTCTAATAGTTCTCTCTCAAATATTGCCCTATCCTAACAAACCATACATCAACGGAAAGCTTATTTATTCAGCTTTCAGATGATGTATAAATCTCAATTGTAAAAAATTGACCCTTATGACTGGTTTTGTGGTCCAGGGTCACAGATGTGATACTATTTTATGCGGTGTTTCTTCAGTTTTTGGTCATATTAAAATGGTTGTAGAAAAGTTTTACCAGGTCTCCATCATATATTTTTTTCCTTTTAAAGTGACAGAAATGAAAATTCTGTTATCATTTACTCACCCTCAAGTTGTTCCAAACCTGCATGAGCTTCTTTCTTCTGCTGAGTATGAAAATGTTGGTAACCAAACAGTTGATTGTAGCCATGGACACAGGTTTGGAACAACTTCAGAGTGAGTAAATAAGGACAGAATTTTCATTTTGGGCTGAACTATCCATATAAGTATAGAATTTATTGTTTAATTCTGTCCCATCGCCAGACTTTCAATCTTAAAATATGAAAATCAATCATAAATATGAAATATTCTAGACAATGAGAATAGACATCATAAAATATAATAATCATAAACTATTTCAATATTTATTGTATGAGAATTATCTATTTTCACAAATTGCAAATGTTCCCATTTTTATGTAATTTCCACCACTTTTTGGCACTAATAAAAAATTCAAAATTTTACTTATTTAATGAGGAGATATAATCATGGTAAATATCACAATATTTGATATAATAGCTTAAATAACTTCATTTTAATGTTAAAACCCCATATCCACATACTGGCAGAATCTTGAGACCCAATATATAATGATCCTGAATTATGTTACTTGTATGAATGTTCATAATCTTTCTTTGAAGATGGCTGACATTGCTTTATGGCTAAATTAATGTTACATCTGTCCAAAATGTTTACTTTTAGTTTTATATTGAAGTTTTTTTAAAGAAGTTTTTTTTTTCTTTGTAAGAATTTTCTTAATATCTCCTAAAATCGTTACACTATGTGGAAATATTCTCTTTATCAAACCCTCTTGATCAATTCTTTATATATTGGAACATTTAAACTGACAACAGGACCATGTCTTTCCTTTAATCACTGAAATCACAAAATAAAGTTGAAAACAAAATCAATCATGGAAGATTTGAACTCACAACCTAAAAACAAAACACATTCTTCTGAGCTGTAAAACACTATTCATACTGTATAAGGGCCTGAGCCCAAAGAGCCTTCAGTTGCCCATGCCTGCAGCTATACTTAGGCTATACAAGAATTATATGGCAATAAAGACAACCATAAGCCAAAGCCTGTGGTAACTATGTAAATAAGTACACTCATTGAGTGATGGCTGATGGTGCGGTTATCATTATTACAGCCTGTTTAATCATCATCCCAGTTGTTATTACATGAGGTGACTTGAACCAGTAAATAATATAATTCACAAATGGAATCCCACAGTACCTGCCAGTAACTTTCCAAGAGCCATGTATGTCAACCTGAGATGAAAAAACTGTTTCATCAAGCCTTCATCTGTGAACATGCCTCTGACTAGGGCCTTAAAATTGACAGGGGTCAAAAGCAAGCTCAGGTGAACTTTACAATATAAATGGAGATTTCCAATGTATTTTTCTTAGTCAAAGAGCTTTTACAACACAATGAAGTCCCTTTGGAAGCACATACAACATGTTACTATTCTAAAACTGTATCTCAGTTGTATGAATAAAATATACAAATTTTCCCCATGTTTAGCTCACACTAAAATCTCATTTAAGTTTTGGCTGAGCAACAAATAAAATAAATTCCTGGTCTCATTTCTGATGTTTTGTCTTGGTTTTCCAAAACTTTATCAAGATATCATTCTACAAGTAAGTATTTCATAAATAAAAGACTACATTTAGGTTTAAGTAGGAGTCTTTATTGTTTTCAGTGTTATGTGTGTGATTAATTATGAACAAAGTGTAGCAGGCCAAAACACGTGGGAAACTTTAAGTTCTAAATTACGAGTTATAAATAGATCACCATCTGTGTCTGTGTAGTGCCATCACCCCTCAGATCACTGTATGCTAAAGTCCAATATATTCGATCCATGGAGCTGAGAGTATGGAAATGAGAGATTCCATGGTTAATTTTAAGCGATATCTCAATGTATTCATTAACAAACACCCCCATAGCATATCTATTGCAAATAATTTTCTCAATAAATATTTTGAGATTTCATTGTGTGGGCTGGTTTTCTATACCGAGATAAAGCCTAGTGTTCGACTGGGATGGTTTATAAAAGAATTCCTGCTGAAACTTCAGTCCAAGACCAGGGTTTATTTATATCCATAATGAGGTCAGAGAAACTCTTACAGCCATTGACATATGCTTGCAAATACAATAAGCAACAATTCATTGTTGAAAATGTAAAAGAACAAATGTATGTTTTAATGTGTGCTTAAGTGTCGGTCTATTTAAATCTTATTTCCATTTTCATTGTCTTCCTGAATTAATCTGAATCACTCTGGCTTTATCCTTTATATGTGTATGACTTTTTTTTTCATCATCTGCCAATTGCTTCAAACAAGATTCTTTTATCATCAACACACATGCAACAGTTAATCATTTCTATACAAATGCGGGAACTGTATTGCATTCCACTTCTAACTAATTTTCTCGAATCTCTCTCTCATTCTCTCATCCTTGCTGCCTCTATGATTGGGTGATATTTTTATAAAACTAGGTCCTGAGGCCACCTGGGGAAAACAGCATCAAATTCAGGCCATGTAACAAACCCGGGCCGAGGAAAAAGGACTTCGACAATGATGCGTCATATCACAACTTTCCACAAACAGAAACAAAACACAGGTCATGACATAGTGAAACAGGACTAGCAGCTGAGCAGCACAGGCTACAGACACCTGTTTCATTCATCAACTCTGGATTTACATGTAATGCATTTTTTTCCCATTGGAAAGGAATATCAAAGATATGGTAAGTGTTCTTGATTTTTGTGCCTGCCAAAACTCTTTCTTCTGCCCTTTTTTTCACATAACTGAAGTATAGTGGGGTTAGTGTGAGACAATTTTCTCATTGATACTGATTATAAGTGGTTAGGAAAGCAAAAGAGATCTCTAAGAATGAACCTTGTGACACATCTAATAAAAAAAAAAACGGTAAATTTCTCAGATCAGCGGGTTGTTGCTGTTTCAGAGGGACATGGCATAACAGTGTAAGCTAGTCAGACCTGCAGCACAATCTGAGAGAGCATTTAATTCCGATTTATATTGCTTAGCAATAAACACAAGTACACCCTTGCTGGAATGTTTTTTATTATACATCAGCCAATCAGTTTTAAATGGAACTGCATGCTTCAGCTATGCTGATTGTTACTCTGAACAGCTCAGGAGAGATAATCTTCTTTCAATATGTAGCTACAAAATGCCATCTGTTAGAGGCTTCATATGGTCACATATGAAGTCCACACCAAGACAAACAGGAGGAGGCTAAATGTCTACAGCAAAATGGTTTATCATAAAGCTTTATGATATTGGCAGTTTACAGTGTCAGTAGTGAACAGTGTTTGTGCCTTGTTTTTTTCTTTCTCTTGCATTATGTTCAGATTTGTTTTGCTAATGACATTTATCTGCATGCATTGTTGTTTTCAGTCTTCCACTCCTCCTTTGCTTTCAGCTGCTTTTCTTTTCCTTTGTCCTATGCTCAACTCGACTCATCTCAGAAGCACTAAGATGGTGACCTACTTGTAATCAACCTACTTGTGTCAGGGAGATTAAACTCAGATATGGCATCTATGTGGCCCAAAATGCTGGAAACATGTTTCATTGCATGGATGATCGGTTTTGAGATCCCACATTTTTTAAATTTTTTTAAGTTAGTTAATATTTCAGATCCAAAAAAAAAAAGAAAATCTGTGTTTAGACTCTACCTTCAAATTATTAAAATGTAAAAAAAAAAAAAAAATGTATTCACTCAAGATAGCTTTGGGGATAATATCACAGTCAGCGTCTTTCATACATTCGAATCACATAATTTGGGAAATTTATTTTTGTCTTTATTCAAATACGTAATGTCTATAATAGGTTATATTAGAACCTAGCCTTTTCTGGATTTAGCTGTTACTTTAAAACCAAAAAAAAAAAAAAAAATTTTTTTTAAACCCTTCCTTCAAATTATTAAAAAGTAAAAAAAAAAAAAAAATGTATTCACTCAAGATAGCTTTGGGGATAATATCACAGTCAGCGTCTTTCATACATTCGAATCACATAATTTGGGAAATTTATTTTTGTCTTTATTCAAATACGTAATGTCTATAATAGGTTATATTAGAACCTAGCCTTTTCTGGATTTAGCTGTTACTTTATGGACGAGATTGCTGACTTTCCCACGGTTGTCCAAGTATTTTTTTCTCTGCCCCTCCGCCTGCGCTTGCTTTACTTGCGAGCACTGGAAAGAAGCAGCGGGTATGACGCTGAAGGAGGAGGGCGCATGTGGGGATAAGGTTTGTTGAGCTGGTTACATTCACTCAAGGAGAAAGGCATGTAGACTTCGGAGAAAGGAATGCCGACGAATAGTCTAACAAGTCTGTGATTGTTTGGTCATGGTTTCTCAGATCTTCCGTAAGTCGCAATGAATGGAGTTCAGGTAGGTTTAAACTCGTTTATCCGGTCGTGTTGTTTTCGAAAACGGAAAGATAAACTTCCTAACACAAACTTCAACTAGTCAGGCTTCATTAGGATTGAAGTCGGTTAAAGCAGTCAATGGAAAAAGATCAGCTGTCAAAAAAAGAGGGATGTAAATATGGTCATACGATGTACTTGAACACCTGCTACCTGTAAAATGTCAATTTAAAAAGGAATTTAAGGACTGTAAAGATGCTACAATAAAGACCTGTCGATTGGTTAACGGTAAGGCAAATACCACTGCTTTAAAAGATGCACTTATATAATGAGTGCTTAACTTTTAATGTGTTTAAAACGTAGACAGTATGGAAGTAAGCAGTATGAACAATTTAAGGACGAATATTTACACTTTTCTGTAAAATATTTTTAAAGTCATGCTTTCAGTTAAAAGTATGAATCGTCTTGATCATTTATGAGGAAAAGGGAATTTAATTCCTTGCATGAACTATTAACCTAGATTTGTTTGGATTATATTTAAAAACGTATTTTTTATCACTTCTTATATGTTTCTTATTGTGTTATATTACGCATGTTTATATTATATTTCATGTTATTTATCTAATGTTAATTTTAGTGTGGTGTCATGTTTAACCTGGTGGTGTTTGTGTGGTTAACAGTGTTCTCTGTCATGTTATTAAAGAGCAAAATTGCTGGAGAGGCCTTCCATTGTCCATCTGTGCTATCAGTACATTTTAAAATAACAAAATATGTTATTAGATTATTAAGAATGGTATATTATTCAGTTTCTGCCATTTTTACAGTTCAATTTAACAAATGTGTGTGTGTGTGTCTGTGTGTGTGTGTGTGTGTGTGTGTGTGTGTGTGTGTGTGTGTGTGTGTGTGTGTGTGTGTCATTTACCACCTGTAGTAAGAATATACAAACATCCTTGTGTAAAATCATCTGTTTCAGTATCTTAGCAGTAATTCTGAAATCTTTTCATGCCTGTCTGCTAATACACCAGATGTTGTTGTGATTAATGAGGAGTGTAGAGAGGTGTTTGTTTCAGAGGCTGCATGCACCTTTGACTCTAGTATGGAGGAAGCTTTCATGACTAAAGTCATTAAATATCAACCACTCCTAAATACCATTTCAGAGAAACGTTATAGAGGCCGATCACTTGTTTTTATATTTGGTAGTTTAGGACACACACACAGGCTGGTTGTAAGAGGGCTTCAACAACTTGGGATGATCAAAAAGAGGGCTAAACGGCTAGCAAAGTACTGTGCTTTGTCCTCTATCATAGGCAGCCGTCATATATGGAGGAGACGCTGTTATTTATACCCATAACAACTGAGTGATATGCTTAATATTGTGAAGACCTGTTGCACGCCATTGGTCCATGATTTTGTACATGTATCTAACTGCATCTATAATATTTAGTTATTTCTTTTAAGTGGACTTAAATAAATTGTTAAAACGTGTGTGTGTGTGCATTTACAGTGCAAAAGAGTGTTGAGGGATAAATAGTTGCTGTGGATTACAGACAGTTGTGTTCATTTCTCTTTGCTCTAGGTAAGAGCGGATGGCACTCCATTAGTCACTCGGCACCATCTGTATCTACAATCTCAGCCCGTGTGAATGAGGACGTAAGATGCACCTGGATATACGCTGCTTTTTTAGTCCTAGTTTTATCTATTTTACTAACCGAGACCTTCAAATCTGTTCTTTTAATCTGTGATCATGATTAAAAGTGAAAACAAAAGTGAACGGGCGCTGAGAAGTGCATCTCCTCACAGGAATGCCTATAAATCAGACTTCCATTCCATCAAATGTTCTTTTGATGGGAACACATCAATCAGCTCAACTTCACCCTTCTCCAGCGTAGGCAGTGACACCCAAGGCAGACCATCAGGCAAAAAAGTGAGCAAAATAAAAAATATATTCTTGCAAATGGATGGAAAACAGAATCAAGACAGTCCCAATATCAGCAAACCCACGTCACCCAAATTTCCACTGGATTCCACCCCTTACAGGTCCAGCCTGAGTAGTGTTACCAGTCTAGATTCAGCCTCCTTTGAGGCACGGAAAACAGAGGATGTTTCCATTGACAAAGCAGCAATGGCTGAGAAGTTCTCAATGACCAGGAAGCTGTTTGAGAGTGGCCTTAAAGAGCAGTCTCCAACGGAGAGATCTGGCTCTCCTAAAGTTATCTGGCCTCAACTAGTGGAGAGACAAGACAGGAAAGTTTCAGTTACTGGAGAGAGAAATGACAAACCTAAAGAGGGAGAGAAACAGGCAAAAGAAAGCGAGGACAAGGTAAAAGAAAAAAGTGAAAGTGAGCCACCACATAAGCTGAATATGTCAATGAATGCCGGGCCAATATCCAGACGTCTGGAGAGTTTTATGTTGGACAGTGATAGTGAATCGCTGTCAGCTGCTCCTTCCACTGAATCCCATAGTCCCATTAGTCATTCCCAGTCACCCTCCGCTGCTAGCGACCATTCAGATCCCCCTTCATCACCAGACAGCTGTAGTTCCCCTACCTCTTATTCACTATGGGCTGATTCTCCTGCTGAAATGTGTTTGCCCAAGTTAAATGGTTCAGATTCACACAGTACCCCTTTGAATGGAGTCTGTACGGAGAAGACATTACATAATACTAGTTCCACAGTTGAAGAACATATTAAGTCCTCAGAAGATACAGTCTCATCAGAAGCCACTCTTCTGTATACAAGCGAAAAGTTCCACCACTTGTCTGCAGGCAGTACCACTAGTCATGCATCTTTAGCTGAGGATCCTGCATTTCAAGAGCAGCAAGGTGAAGGCAAGAACACTGAGAAGGTTCCTGGTTTGTCCACGGTCAGAGCTGAGCTGGTAGTGGTGAAGACCGAATCATCTGACAGCGAGGGCAATGAGGAGGAACATGTTGAGGATGATGTTTTTGAAGAGGCTGGAAGGGAGAACCCAAATCACAATTCTGAGAGGGTGTTAACCAACAGCGAGGAGCTCCAATTAACATTCCTTGGGAAGGAGTCAAAACAGAGTATTAGGGAACCTGAGGAGGGATGGAGGGCGTGTGAGAAATCTCTACAGACTGGAAGAGAGGAAGACCATAGAAGGGAGGGAAAGTTTCTTGAGGAGAACATAATGGAGAAGGAAGACGAGGAGGAGGAGATAAAAGACAATGAGGAAATAGAACTAAAGAAAGACCGAACTGAAGAGGAGGCAGTAGTGGGGAATGTTAGTGAGCAGAAAGCTACCAATGTTGAAGATGAGGAACAGCAGGATGAACAGAGAGAAGGAGAGGATGAGGAAGAGGATGAGGGAGTAGAAGAAGCTGTTGAAGCTTTAGAGGAGGACGATGATGAACGAGAGATGGAAGATGTCTTAACAGGAAAAGAGAGGCAACAGCAAGATGATCAGGGATCGATGGAGAAGAGATCTTTAATTTGTGGAATTGAGAATGCTGCCTTTGTGGATGACAAGGACAACAGGACAGATTTGGAATGTCAAGTGAAGGAGGAATTCCAGGAATTTGAGGAACTTCCAGGACTCTCTGTTGAGGAAGATCCTACTCCAAAGAGAAAGATCAAGTTCTCTACAGCACCAATTAAGGTATGTCTCACCCAATCTTACTTTATATTTAGAAGAAATTGTATTCATATTTAGTACTTTAAATTATTTTTTATTCAGTTTTAGCATGTATTTGTTGGTCCCTCTGAAATGGTTTAGAAGGTTTCCGTTAGAGCCTAAAGGAATTAGCCTGCCGGCAGTGACCCAAATCTGTGTTTGCACCTCTAGCAGATGCCCGTGTCTCAGTTCGGTCAGCACCTTAGCTCATACTTTCATGATGCATGTTTATGGTTGTACTATTGCAGCTATTATTCATGTTTATATGACAAGATCCTACTTGCTTTAAGGTATTTGGCACCTGTGTCCTGTATTTGTTTTGCCCCAAAACACAAACAAACTTTACTTTTAGGGAGAGATAAATGTTATAGCCGACTTGTCTGAGACTTGTTTCATTACTTTATTTATTCTTATGAATTGTGACTTTGTCAGGGTTCCAGGTACAGTGTAAAATACCTTCTACCCAGAACATTTAAGATAACAGCTCTCAACAAAGGTGCTGTCTGAGCTTGCATCACTTCAGGCATGTCATATCCTATGTCTCATGTTCTGACAGGTTTTTTTTTTCACAGAGAAATGTTTGAATTAGGCTAGTTACATATCTTAGGGCTTTACCTCTGGTCTCAGCTGAGCCTCGTAATTTGAAACTTAATGTAACAGATAAACAAGATGTTCATCATAACGTGTTTCCTTAGTAAATCTGTTTATAGAAACTGACTGTTGGGTCAATTTAATCTGTTAGCGTACAACTGATTGTAATATTGAGTGCAGGAAAAATAGCAGCCAGTGGGGTAATAAATAAATAAATCAAAAGCCATATCACCCTATAGCCGAATACTGGTTGCTCACTAAAGCTAAGCAGGGTTGACTTGAGCTTGGTCAGTACCTGGATGGGAGACCACATGGGAAAACGTTGCTGCTGGAAGAGGTGTTAGTGAGGCCAGTAGGGAGTGCTTGCCCTCTGGTCTGTGTGTGGGTCCTAGTGATGGGACACTACACTGTAAGTAGGTGTGGTCATTAAAAATCTCATGGCACTTCTTGAAAAGTGTATGAGTGTAACTCTGGTGTCCTTGCCATGTTGACTCACTGGCCCTTATCAGTCTTGTTGGTTGAATTGGCTCCATCACTCTACTTTCTTCTCTCCACCTATAGCTGTTATGTGGTGACCATATTGGCTGCCGTCGCACCATCCAGGTGGACCCTGCACACTGGTGGTGGTTGAGGAAATACCACAGATCCCATTGTAAAGTGCTTTGAGTATATATTAGTATCTAAATGCACTATATAAATGCTTCATTCATTCATGCAACAGGTTTTCTTACCCCAATTTTTTTGAGGTACTTGATAGCAGATAAATCAGATATCAATAATAGTATTTGTATATGACTGTGAATTACATTTTTATTTGTTATTTTATTATTACTTTTGGACATACATTTTTGTGTACATTTTGAACACAAAGTTTATATATATATATAGTCAGTACAGATTTTCAAATTTTAGTAATATAACAGATCAAAGGAAACCACTAAACTCTTTGATCTTATTTCATCTGTCTGAGATCAGGCACTGGGTTGCATCAAACAGAAAGTGCTTTGTGCTGTCATTCATGTGTCTGACTTTGGGACCTCTTGAACGTGGAGTGTTATAAAAGGATCCTGTTAAGGGTAGGAAAGGTCTTCTGTGTGATTGGATATAAATGTAATCATCTCATCATCGGATCTGTACCAATTCAGTGCTGTGGAAGCTCATGCCTTTGCATATTAATCAGAGTATAAATCGAATATACTAAACAATCGATCAAAGGAAATAAAGAAAGACATATTAATTGTGTTACAGTAGGTGGCAAAAGCCAAAACCAGTCACTAGAGGCTGTATGTGTGTAAGGGTGTTTCATTCCCTGTGGACCTTGCAGTTGTTCTCTCAGCACTCTTAAAAGATCTCCTAAGTTTGGAAACCAGGTCATGTATTTCTTCAGAGCCTGGTAGACTGAAGACACCATGGATTTATAGTCTGGGTCGGAACACATAGCAAATCAGTAACATTTCAGATTACCATAGCAATGTTCAATGCGTCACCCTCCCCAACACATCCCTTCCTTCTTGGTGTGTCCTCCTCGAGCGTGTAGAGTAGGTCAGTTTGCTGTGTATTTATAGAAGTGGGATGAGCGGATGGTAACTAACATTTGTCTTACACCATGATGCATTTTCTCTCCAAATCAGGACGCTTGTGTCTCCTTTTGTAAGCATAATGGTAGCATTCCTACATTTTTGTTTCCTCACCTCAGGATGTGCCTGTTTCTGTATTTGTGGAGCTCTTGTGCTTACTCATCCTGTTTCCCATATATAGGATCAACAGGAAGTGAGTTGCCTGTCTCATTTAGGTTGTGAATGAGGATTTCCTTTCAACAGATGTTTGTTTTGGACATCTTTTGAATTTGATGAGACAATGGGCTTTGAATATTAGCTCATAACTGTTGGTTTCCATTAATTTCATAAATAAAATTAGGATTTTCAAATCCCATTAAATTACTAAAGGCCAGGATTTCTTAATTATTTGTTGCTGACTTATTTTTATTGCACACCAACTTAATAACAACCCTTTTATATGCTGCCAAATGATATGTTTCTTTATTGAAACAGTGTAGTATTTCTTGATCATGGTGCTTTTATGTTATTCCAACTCTGGGATTCAAGTTTGACGCTGGACCTAAATGCTGTGACATTTGTTGTTTTTTCTTTATTGTAAGTCATAGTTCACTGACAGATTCTCTCTCAGTCCCAGGAAGAAATAGTCCTGTGTTCTTGCTAAAATGCCACAGCTTAAAGGAGTGAGAGAGGGAGGGGGGAGATAGAAAGAGACACTGTGCTTGAGCATGTTTGGAAAGAAAAGGACATTGTTCAGAGGTGCACACTTACTCCATGACAACTAGAGTAGCTAGACAAAAGAAAGCGGAGAGAGAATAAATGAAGGGAAGGAAAAATGGGATTGTAGTAGAGAAGGAAAGATGAAGGGGAAGTATGGATGGAGGAAGCAAAAGTAAAATGGTAAATGAAAAGACAAATGGATAGGAAATACTGTTACTTTGCCATGTCTAATTGATTTGGAGGCATTGTTTTCCTTCGGTTTAATTCTACTGCTGGCCTCATGTCCAAATCTGGTGCCAGTATTAGGAATGCATACCATTGACTGACCTGCTTTTTAACTGCCTATGCCAGCCTAAACCAGCCACTGACAAAATGCTGTGGACATGTAATTTAGCTAGTGGCTTCTAAAGGGAGCGATCACTGTTACCTTTTTATGGTGGAATTTTGCAGGTGAAATGCAGTCATCTCAATAGGTATCTGCATCAGAAAACAATTAACATCACAAATTTTTCATCGGATTCAAGTTTGTTGAACTTTGAACATACAAATTAACCATTTTGACCAACCAATATAAAACTGCTTAGATTGAAATTGACCGCTAAGTGCTTCATGCATATTGACAATGGACTTTCTTTGCCTGTGAAATTTCACCAAAGTAGGCTACATGACCACTTTTTAATACTGCAAAATGATTTTTTTGTGCATTATTTGTAGCATGTGTGGAATTAAGAATTGTATTGGTCACTCTTTTTTTTCTTGTGATTACAAAGATTGGGAACTGGAGCTTTCAAGATTGAAAAAGGGATGCAAAAGATCCATGAAAATATCATAAAAGTAGTCCATATGACTGTTGTGCTGTATTCCAAGTGTTCGTTCCCTGAAAATCCTGACATCTTTTCATTTCTCTTCTTGACATGTTGTTGAGAGAAATAGCTGCATCTGATATGTCAACTAATCACTCTTGACTCTTGATCTTTTCAATGAATCGGCTGGTTCACAAAACTGAAACATTTGAATGATTTGTGCACAGATTAGTCAGACCCATTTCTCGAGTTCAGCTTAATGAATTAATAATCCATTCTCAGACTCAGCTGTCAACAGCTCACTGAAAAAAATAATCAGTGAGTAATAACTTAAATTTCAGTCTGTTCTTCACACAAAGCAATTGTCTCTCTTCAGAAGACTTGGAATACAGTGCGGAAGTCTAGGCAACTTGTGTGTTTTGAAGCTTGAATGCCTAAGTCATTATTCATGAGGATGGGCCAAGTTGCCAAATTACGAGTAAATACAGTACATGTAAATGTGGGCAGTCATAGACAGGAAGATTTGAAGGAATCTGAATGACTGACTCGTTTTTTCATAAATTATCTGTGTGGGCTTTGTCTTATCAGAACATTATTTTACATCAACATTAATTGTGAGATCAATAAATCACAGATTCAGCTATACAAGGTGATGGCCTTTGTGTGGGTGTGCACAGGTGTGCTATTTAATGTAGGCTATTTCCTCTCCTGCAGGTGTACTTTACCTTCTCTAATGAAGATTATGATCGAAGGAATGATGATGTGGACCCTGTGTCTGCATCTGCTGAGTACGAGCTGGAAAAGAGGGTGGAAATGATGGATGCTTTACCTATAGACATTCAGAAAGGTTTATTTTAATCTTTTATCACAAAATGTGTTTCCCCTGGTTTGAAATTCAATGAACTGTAGAAGTACTGTATTTGAGTTGCCTGTTTTGATGTGTAGGAAATGATGGCCTGGGAATCAGTATAATTGGTATGGGAGTTGGGGCAGATCAAGGACTGGAGAAGCTGGGAATATTTGTGAAGACCATCACCGAGGGAGGTGCAGCTCACCGGGATGGACGGTAAAAACTTGTCTTTGACTTAGACTTATGAAATCAATAAAACCTTCTCTGTGTGATAGCAAACAATGTGAGTAACAGATGCTGATGATTCTGTATAAAACAAGCATTGGTGGTTTGTCTTAACAGAATTCGGGTAAATGATCAGATTGTGGAAGTAGATGGAATCAGTCTGGTTGGCGTCAGTCAACTCTTTGCTGCTACCACATTGAAGAACACCAAAGGTCTGGTCAAGTGAGTATCGACACAACAAGCTAAACATAAAGTGACCTGTGTGAAGTTGTAGCTAAAGTTTACTAAGGTTGTGGCTTCAGGCCCCACCAGGAACAAGTTGTGAGCTCGCTCCATTATGCCCTTGATCGAGGCAACTCACTCCATTTTGCTCTAGAGGGATTTTCACTGTATTATGATTACTGTAATTTATGAACAATGAACATGCATCACCTGTTAAGGAGGAAATGTCTGGTAATGATTTACCAGAGCAAATCTAATCTCATAGTCAGTATAATACCAGCAACGGTCATAGTCCTAGAACTGCATGAAGGAATTTTATGTCCTCCAATGCAGGTTTCTCATTGGTCGGGAGAAACCAGGAGGGGAGAGCGAAGTGGCCCGCCTGATCAGCGAGACTCTACAATACGAGGCAAGCCCTGAAAACCAGGAGCCAAATGATGAAGACCATCACAAACCCCAGAACAATCAGCTACAGGATGAAAAAACAATTTCTCGAATCCATGACCAACAGGAAATTGAACCACTGGCTGAAAAGAGTGTTGTGCAACAGGTATGTGAACATATAAAGATAAGCTTGATGTCATGAATAAATGAGTCGCTAATCATTGTTGGGCCCATTTTATGACTGATACAGAAAGAGACCGAAAAGAAGCAGGGGGCGGAGGATGCATCAAATGACTTAGCACAAGTAGTGTTTTCACAACTGAGCAGCCAAGGCATTGATCTACCTGAAGATATCGATTCTGCTGAGCTAGAACAAAAATTCAAAGAGGTATAATTTGAATTTACATATACTGTACTGTATTCATCATTGTGAAAATCTTCTTTCTCACTGGAATTTTCTCTTATAGCTGCAGATAAAACACAGTGTCACAGTAACAGAACTCAATCAGTTGAGAGAAAAGGTCGGATGCTTATAAAAATGCAAATTTCTTGTTTAGTAACTTGTGTGCCTGCAGAGTTATTTAACTCTTTGTGTTTGGGATTTCAAAGCTGCAAGTGAGTGAAGCCGAACGTAAGTCTTGGGAGACTCGAGGTGCAGCTCTTGAAAGGAGTGTGGAAGAGAGCAGGGAGCGCATTGAAAAGTTGGAAAAATGCTGGCTTGATGCTCAGGCCCTCTGTAAAACCATCAACCAGCGTTTGAATGAAGCCCAGAGTCAAAATGATTCCCTGCAGCTCAAATACAATAAGACCATCACGCTTCTACAGGAGCATCAACAGAGGTGTGTTTGATTATGTTATGTGTTGTCATAGCAGACTCTTTCTGGGAAGTTTGGTCAGGCGTTCTTGGAAATGTATTAATTTGGGATAGGTGAATTATTAGAAATCCTAATGCTCCAAAGAGAAATACATGAGACAAGAAAAATTAATTTTCATGTTTTGTTAACGTTGCGGCTTTTCTTGACTTTTAGAGAAGCTGAAGGTGCAAAGAATGAGGCGGAGCTGAAGAGAAAACTGGAGCAAAAGGAAAGAGAGTACAAGAGCACTGTGAGGCAGTTGCAGCATAAGGTAAAACTACATCCTGTTCATGGTAATTTCTAATTTCTAACAAAATGAGATTACAATTATGAATATCTTTCTGATCTTGTGAGTGTTTTGTGATGTGGCTTCACTGAATGTATGAATGTGCTACACTTACATAAGGTTCTGTAAGTGATGTTAGCTGTTCTGTAACTTCCAGAGTGTTCGGCACAAAAATTTGGTCCGACATTCACATGCGATTTGTCTGTTCAGACCAATGCATGAAAAACCAACAGATGAGCTGAATGAAAATGCAAATTCACTGTCTGACATTAGGTGGCACTTTTAGAATAGCAGAAATACCCCGCTTACTACAGTACTAAAAAATCTATGCAACTTTCCGTTTCAGACGCCCACTTGTCACAGAGAGGAAATTAAGTCAAAAAGTATTTACATGTTTTCAAACATAATTTTCTATTCAGTATATTTGTAATCACTCTGCTGTTTAGCCAACAACACCAAATATAAGAGTACAGAGGCAAGAGAGCTGATTCTGGATTCATCCACACTTGCGATTCTAAGTGGTATTAGAGGTTGTGTGGATTTAGTGCGCGTCAAGGGCACTGAGCTTTGGCATTTCTCAGACCTGGGACAGTCTTGCTCACTTACTTCCTGTTGCATACACATGGACAAGACAGCAAATGCGGGTACTGTACTGGGACAAGCACACTTTCGTTTAACAAAATACAGCATCATATCTGGTCTTATGAACAAAAGGCCAGCTTTATTTACAGATTTTAGAACACCTCATTAGCAGATTTATCACACTGAATTTTCACACTGAACATTTGTCTTGATCATTCATTCATTGTGGCTTTTAGTCACTGATGGTTAGGATTGGTGTTGCACATAATGATTAAACTATTAAGCAGATATTATTAATTGGACATATATTAGTTATCCATGCAAAATCATAGCAGAAAAATATAGAGCCTTTTCTACCTTATGCTTATCCTTCTATGGCGCTAACAATGCCAAGGTTATGGGTTGTTCAAATCCCAGGGAAAGCAAGACCTGTAATCTGAAAAAAAAAATTTAATGCAGTGTAAGTTGCTTTGGATAATAGAAACAAAGATAACAGGATAGAGTCGTATGACTCTATATGCACATAATACCTCTCTGCATTTCTCAGCTAGCTTGTCTGGAGGGCCGGACTGGATCAGACCAGCCAGAAGAGTCTTGCAGCCCTAGTCAACCTAGCAGTCCAAACTCTGGTTCCTCTGAAAGAAATGGACTATCTACAGATGACCTTCACTCTGGTAGAGAAGAGCTCAGCCAATCATTTATTCTGTAAAAGCTTGTCAAATAAATAGGACTTGCTGTAATATCTTACTCTAGTTTATTTGGCCAGATTGTAACACCTTTATTAATCATTATTTTGTTCAGAAAAGACACAAACAGCCTAATCTGTTAAAGTATTTGAGATGTTGGTGTGTGTCTGTCTGTCCTCAGATGCAGACTGGGGAGATGTTCCTCAGACGGCTCGCCTGGACTGCAGTGTCTACAGAGCCAAAGCCAAACTGGCACAGGGATCTCAGCGCAAGCGGCCATCCCGAAATAAACTCAGAGAGTCAGCGAGAGGCTCACAGGCACCAAGCCTAGCTCAGGTGCGTTGAACCACAAACATTTAAATACCTCACAGAGTTTCATGGCAGGTCATTGTCAGTTTAAACTAAGGCATACATGAAGAATCTCTGCGTCTTTCTTGCTATTTGGTCTCACTCAGAAAGTCTCACACTTTCTTGAAATGCTGATGCATCAGACTTTTGTTTTGGGAAAAACAACAGTGTGGTCTATCCTGTTTTCTTTCTTTTTTTCGGCTTATGGTTTGTTATATAAAACAAAACTTACATACATACATACATACAGTGCCTTGCGAATGTATTCGTATCCCTTCATTTTTTCACATTTTGTTTTGTTGCTGCCTTATGTTAAACTGCTTTAAATTAGTTTTTTTCCACAACAATCTACACCCCATACACCATGATTGTAAAGCAAAAAACAGGCTTTTAACATCTTTGCAAATTTATTAAAAATAAACACTAAAGTGATTCCATTGCATAAGTATTTATACCCTTATCTGGGACAGTTGAAATTTAGCTCAGGAGCATTCCTGTGGCAAATTCAATTGAATGGGTATGATTTGGAATGGCACACGTCTTAATAAAATGTCTAACAGCTGACAATTCATATCAGAGCAAAAAACAAGCCCTGAGGTCAAAATAACTGCCTGTAGAGGTCAGAAACAGGTTTGCATCAAGCCACACATCTGTGGAAGAGTTCAGAAAAAAGTTCTGCTTCATTGAATGTTCACAGAAGCATGTAGTCTCTGTTACCCTTAATGGAAGATGTTTGAAACAACCAGGACTCTTCCTAGAGCTGGCCTCCTGGCCAAACTGAGCAACTGATGGAGAAGGGCTTTGGTTAGTGTGGTGACCAAGAACCTGATGGTCACTCTAGTTGAGCTCCATGATCATATGTGCAAATGGGAGAAACTTACAGAAGGACAAACATCGCTGCAACACTCCACCGATCTGTGCGTTATGGCGGTGGGGCCAAACTCAATCTTCTCCTCAGTGAAGGCACATGAAAACACACTTGGAATTTGCAATAAAGCACCTAAAGCACCCTCAGACTGTGAGAAACAAGATTCTCTGGTCTGATGAACCTCAGTTCCAAGCATAATGTTTGAAGGAAACCAGGCACTGCTCATCACCTGCAGAGTACCATCCCAAAAGTAAAGTGTTTTGGTAGCAGCCTCATGCTGTGGGGCTGTTTTCAAGCAGCAGGGACTGAGGGACTCGTCAGAGTAGAAGGAACGCTCAGTGCAGCAAAATATAGAGATAGTCTTAATGAAAACCCAGTTCAGAGCATTCAGAACCTCAGACTGGGCAGAAGGTAAACCTTCCAACAGGACAGTGACCCCAAGCACAGCAAGAGTGGCTTATAGACAACTCTGTGAATGTCCTTGAGTGGCCCAGCCAGAGCTTGGGCTTGAACCCAATCAAATATTTCTGGAGAAACCTGAAAATGTGCATCTGCCCCCATCCAACCTGACAGAGCTTGAGAGATGAGGAGAGGAATGGCAGATAATTGCCAAATGCTGATGAGCAAAGCTTGTCGCGTCAAACAAGAAAAGACTTGAGACTGTAAAGGTGCTTCAGCTAAATATTTAGTGAATACTTATGCAATGTACTTATTTCAGTTTTTTATTTTTAATACATTTACGAAGTTATGACAATTCTATTTTTGATTTGTCAGTATGGTATATGGAGTGTAGATTGATGTGGAAAAAAAGTAATTTAAAGAAGTTTATTATAAGGCAGCAGCATAACAAAATGTGAAAAAATGAATACTTTTGCAAAGCACTGTATACATGTAAATATTTCTCAAATATATACATATGTTTGTGTATTTATATATACATAATAAATGTACACAGTACACACACATATATAAACAAAAACTTTTATTTTGGATGTGATTAATTGCGATTAAT
>NW_015505755.1:313411-315048 GCF_001515645.1 Sinocyclocheilus grahami
ATATTTATTTATTTATTTATATATAATTCAGTTATTGGATTTTCATTGGTGTGTTGAGAAAAGCCTATATTAACACTTTGAAAATTGGTACAAATTTTATATTTATTTTTCACTCTACTGATCTTGTGATTACTTTGTGACTTCACTGGGTATATGAGTGAATGTGGTACACTTATGTAACGTTCTGTAAGTGACATTAGCTGTTCTGTAACTTCCAGGGTGTTCATTGTATTTACACAGAGCATTTGTTTAAAGAGCAGGTCATATGGTATTTTAAAGTGTCCTAATATTGTGTTGGAGTCCTCTACAACAGGTTTAAATGCATCTAAGGTCAGAAAACATTGTAATTTTCTCATAATATACATTTAATATTAGAGTCATTTGCCAATGATTTCTAAACGGTTCGTTCCAAGCAAGTTCGGCGCAAACCCTTCCCTTCCATAAGCCTACTCTGCTCTGATTGGTCAGCTGGCCAAGCCTGTTGTGATTGGCACAGAGAGGAGTCCTTGAGCAAGTTAGCGAGCGCAACCATTGACAAAGCACCTTTGCATAAAACAATAATATAGTGCTCCTATCTGTTCTTATAATAATGACATAAAATACAAAACACTTATGCAAGCGAATGCCCACAGCTAACGTTTAGCTGCTAAACTGTGAACGCTTAAAACAATAATGGTGAATACGTTAGCCGAGTGCTAACGTGACTAACTGATGAAACAATACAGTTTGTAAACCAAAATATGTCTACTGTAATGTTTGAAGAACGACAGACAAAAGACGCCCTGTCTTAATTTTTAATCAGAACGCAGAACAGCTGTATCACAGCCGCACCAGCCTAACTAACTCGCTCGTCTCTCCCGCATTAACCCTATAACTGCCGTGCAGCAAAATAAACAGCAATTTCACAATGATTATAAAGTCTGTGTGCTATACTACATTCTTTATTATTAAACGAAGTAATTAGAACAACGTCAGTCTACATTAATCGACACATTCTTAGGAAATAGTGGGTTCACAGCGAATTATTAGAACTACTTCAGTAAGACAGTTATATCGTGCTTGACCTGGAAACCTAAAGCTGCACTAGACATCACATATAAGCACAAAAACTTAATATTTTGAGCACTCATTTGAAAATGTACACATAACGTATCAATCATACTTACAGGCTGTGCTTCGGAGAGCTTGTTAGTCCAAATTAAGAAGATAAAAGCCAAGATTAGAGAAGCAGTCCTTGGTAAAATGACATGCACACAACAAAAGGTTCGAATTGTATTTTTGTGGTATCCTTGAACACAGCGTCTCCTCAGTCAACATGATGTAAACACACTAACTAGCGGAAGTGTTTATGGGCAGGTCAGACTCTGTTTGTCTTTCACGGGCAGGCGGGATTATGCAAATGTGTTACCCAGTGACGTATACCGGTAACAGGCAAAAGATTCTAAACTATGACGACTCGTTAAGACGATTCAGAATCGACTCTCTTTTGAGAGAGAATATCATTATTTATCATGCACTTTTTTTGATTAACAACTTTGCAGATTGTTTTCATTTAAGGATAGCTACGTTATAAACTGCAAAAGAGATATTTTTCAAAAACCCATATGACCTGCTCTTTAATATATTGACCCCCATCT
>NW_015505755.1:315110-336234 GCF_001515645.1 Sinocyclocheilus grahami
GCACACAACAAAAGGTTCGAATTGTATTTTTGTGGTATCCTTGAACACAGCGTCTCCTCAGTCAACATGATGTAAACACACTAACTAGCGGAAGTGTTTATGGGCAGGTCAGACTCTGTTTGTCTTTCACGGGCAGGCGGGATTATGCAAATGTGTTACCCAGTGACGTATACCGGTAACAGGCAAAAGATTCGAAACTATGACGACTCGTTAAGACGATTCAGAATCGACTCTCTTTTGAGAGAGAATATCATTATTTATCATGCACTTTTTTTTTGATTAACAACTTTGCAGATTGTTTTCATTTAAGGATAGCTACGTTATAAACTGCAAAAGAGATATTTTTCAAAAACCCATATGACCTGCTCTTTAATATATTGACCCCCATCTTGTATGTTTTGCCTAACAATTTGGATTGAAGAAATCATAGTTTAATTTTATCTTATTTTATAGGAATCTATGTGCATACAAGACGACAAACAGGAAAGATCAAACAGTGAAAGAAGGCAGTCTTACCTCGAGAGCCGAGCCATACCTGTTCCATCTATACAGTTTGGTCACGACCATACACGTGAACCAAGAAGTGAAAGCAGAGATGATGTATTCATTCAGGGCCAAACACCCCAAGGAAGCAGCAGCACACAAGCCAGCCTGTCTCCACCTAAAGACTCCTCCGCTCCCCAGTCCCCATCCTCCTCACAGTCCTCCTCTAGTATGTTCCTAAACCTGAGAAACAGGAGGAGCAAAGGCAAGGAGTGCAGCAAGAGCAGAGCAAGCAGAGGTACAACTGATTTCTTGAAGTACTTTTTATTTATATCTCCTACTTTCACTGGTTTTTCTGCTCCGGCTCATCAGTATCAGTCAAAAGACTATGAGGAAATTTACAAGATTTTGAATTGCTCCTTTGTTTTACAGATGAAGAGAGTGATGGTTCACCAACGCGAAAAACCAAAAGACGATTCCCAGATTTCAGGTATGGCCTGGCCAGCAACTACCTCTTGTGTGCCAAAATAAGAGACATTACAATGAGAGGAGATGGACCACTTGTAGAAAAAAAAATTAATGGGACCAATCATAAAACTGGAAGTCCCAACTTTCAGTACAATTTAGAATATATTACATAAAGAATAATTGAAGATGGGCCATTGAATTGTTAGAATATAATGCATACAGAAGGTGATGATGCAGAGTGGCAATTACACCTCTGGTGTGCATTATTTTCTGATAATTCAATGGACCGGAGTCAATTATTCCACTTATACTACGGTTACCACACCTCAAGACATTGCTTGATGTTGTATTTCAAGACATTCGTTAGGTTTTTGTCCTTAAAACGCTCTTGTGTGTAGGATTTTACGCATCTCATTCCACGCTTCCGTTGCTAATTCCAAAACATAATTTTAGACCTAGTAACGGAGGCTTGAGCCATTGATAGTAATGCAATTATTAATGAAGTTATTACAGAGAGAGAGAGAGATTAAGTGTGTGAATTACATGAATCTGCGCGTCTCAACAGTGTTTGGCAGCAGTGTCTCTACTAATAGCAAAACTGTAAGTTTATCTTCTTCAAGAACAACGCCGTTATTACCAAGCTTGTGAGAAATGTCATGTAGCTTTTAAGTTGCTAAACTATTTTACTGATTAAAATCATCAGAGCAATGCTGACAACACATTTCTGTGCGAGTGTGTGTCCCTATGTGTGTGTGTCTGTACAGGAGAGAGAGTGGGAGGAAGAGAGTAGTGCTTTCCGTACATAATTTAACATTTTGTGGCAAAAACATGGAAATAATTTAACATTTTGATTTTTATCTTGTTGTTTATTTTCTTGTCAGTGTCATTGTGGGTTCTGGTTCTTTTGCTGTTGTAAGCTGTAAAGGACCTTTGAAATAACTGAAATCATTTGGCGAAGTGATATAGACATGTAATGCGGTCAAGACCTGCCTGGAACTACCTTATCTGTGCGTTTCCCTGAAAATAATTGCACACCTTAGAATGTTCGTCAGCCAATCAGATTCAAGCATTCAGCAGCCCAGTAGTATAATACAATTTAATCTTGACTATTTTTCCTCAATCAAGTAGATAATGCCCCAAAACTTAAACCATTCTTACTTTTGTGTTGCCCTGTAGTGGTATCCGCAGATCTGGAGGCAAAGGCAAAAAACGGGAGAGCATCACACTCAGAGGATCTGTAGGGAGCAGGTGTGAATATTAAATGTCCTAATATTAACCTACTACATTAACTGAAGTTAATTAGTTTAAAATCACTTTAAATCTGTTGGTCTTCTCTGATATAGATCAGTTTATCTCCATTACTTAATTAGCTTCATTAGCAAGGGCTCTTTGTTGTCCAAACTCAGGGGATCGGGAGAGTTACTGGATGAGACCAGCGGCAATGTTTCCCCCTCTGACTCCATCTCTTCCATCCCTTCCTGTATGCCATTTTCCTGGTTTGGGGACAGAGAGAGGGAAAAAGAGAGAGAGCGAGAAAAAGACCGTTGTGCATCCAGTAGCAGTCTGCCTCGCACTCCTTCAGAGGGATACATAGAGGACCGTGCAAACAAGGTGAGTAGGGTCCAGGTGTTTTTTATTTATTTAAAAAAAAAAATCATAACCGTCTTGAATAAGAGGAAGAAATTAGTTGACATGTTGTGCTGTCAGTAATTTAATGCATTCAATTTTTAAGCGATTCATTGGGGTTGAGCCATTTAAAATGAATTCAGTTTGCACTTTGCAAGGTTGCAGTTGGTTGCATTCCTGGATGTCATTTAAAGTTAATATTTAAGCAATCTCATGTTCAGTCTTTGATTCTAACAGGAAGTAAAGTTTTGTAATTAGACGTATTACGAAGGCTGTACTGTACTATTTTGGTTTTGAGAAGACAGTAAACCATACTGAATATCAGGGATTCAAAATCTAATTTTAAGCTGGCAATAAACAAAGTTTTAGGAATTTATTAAAAACAAAGAAAGCTATGTGATGTAAAATGAGTAACACATTTTTTAAGATTCTACACAATTAGGTCACTACAACCTCTTTGTATAAACGGTCAGATGTTCTTGCTTCTATTGGAACATTCTTGAATTGTGCTGGATAACATGATCATCACATTGGACCCTACTGTATGTCATTTGGCTTATGCGGAATGTGTTTTTTATGAAATCTTCTTTAAAGCAGACCAACCTCTCCTGGCCATCTCTTCTCTCTCATTCCTTAGATTTGGTACTGTATTCAGTTGGTCCTCCAGCTAATGTATCTTTTGTGTGAGGACAGTAGAACACTCAGTTAATAACTCAGCTACTAACCCTAGTGGACTAGTTTTTGGTGTGGCTTTGTTTAACGATGAAATGTTCCATGCATTCTTTCACAATAAACCCTTTTGCCCACATTGATAAAGCCCAATCCTGTTTAATAATGGAGCATTGCCATGGACTGTGGTAATTTATTAACTAGAAGTAGTTTGTGTCTAAGAACGCACACTAGCGAGTGATCGTTCTTGGTGGTTTTACCGGTAATACTTTAATAACTTGATTTAATTCAGGTTTAGATATTTATTCGTTTCACTAACACATGATAGGGATGCACGATAGTTGTATTGATTAGTGCTCCATTGCCAGCTCTTACAAGTAATAAAAAGTAGTTTTGTGTTTCTACTGGTTTTGGTTTCTGGAATTGTTCTCCACTGGTACAGTTTCCCAGGCACTGAAGGTAATATCACCACTTGCCACTGCTCCATTTATCCACATTTAATTCAAACAAGCATTCAAGAGAGAGAGAAAACAAACAAAGCCACAAATGCAGTAAATAAAATATGTTTAGGGTCATTTAGAAATTGAGTCAATTATATTATTTTATTTTCTTTCTTCAATTAATGTGTTAAAAAATGTTTTACATGTTTTTGATAAAAACATATGTATTAATTAAATCATTAATATAAGATATGATATTTGTAAAAACATTTTTAAGCTTTATTTTAAAAACGTTTTGAAAATGATTAAGATGTGTACACTCGCATGTACTGTATTCAAAGTATAAGAAAAATATTTGTTTTACGTTTTACTTTGCTGCAACATTGATATCATTAAATGTACATAATGCATTTCTATGAACTTTGCACGTAAACTATTTTTTTAAAAAAATCATTATTTTGAATGATCTTGTACACCAAAACTCTCAGTCTTAGCCTGAACGTTGAGGACTTGATTAGAGGTTTGCATTGATATGACACATTTAGTGGCCCTTAAAGGGTTAGTTCACCCCAAAATGAAAATTCTGTCATTATAATTACTCACCCTCATGTCGTTCCAAACCCGTAAGACCTTTGTTCATCTTCGGAACACAAATTAAGATATTTTTGATGAAATGTGAGAGCTCTCAGACGCTGCATAGACAGCAACGCAACTGTAATGTTCCCAGGTCCAGAAACGTTGTAAGGACATCGGTAAAACAGTCCATGTGACATCAGTGGCTCAACTTCAGTTTTGCAAAGCTAAAGATAATTTTTGAGTGTAAAGAAAACAAAAATAACAATTTATTTAACAATTGTTCTCCCCCGAGTTACGTCTTCCACCATTTTGGAGAGTACCCAAGAACGTTATCGACGTAATCAGCGTTGTTTACGTTCGGGGGAGAAAGCGCGTGCATGAACGTAATCTGCGTAGTCAGCGTTGTTTACGCTTAGGGGAAAGCATGCGTATGCGTTGTGATACTCTCTAAAATGGCGGAAGACGTAACTCGAGGGAGAAGAATTGTTAAATAAATTGTTATTTTTGTTTTCTTTGCACTCAAAGAATTCTCATAGCTTCGCAAAACTTAAGTTGAGCCACTGATGTCACATGGACTGTTTTACCGATGTCCTTACAACGTTTCTGGACCTGGGAACATTACAGTTGCGTTGCTGTCTATACAGGGTCTGAGAGCTCTCACATTTCATCAAAAATATCTTAATTTGTGTTCCGAAGATGAACGAAGGTCTTACGGGTTTGGAACGACGTGAGGGTGAGTAATTAATGGCGGAATTTTTGGGTGAACTATTCCTTTAAGCCATTAGCATTATCTGCTTTAAAAGTATGGAAGCATATAGGTAGCGAAATTAAATTTAAAATGCAATATTCAAAATGGCAACACAATATTCAAAATGGCATTGTATTTCTGTATTTAAATTTACATTTTCCATTACCCATACGTGCAAAGTTTGGTGCAAAAGCCAAATGAAAATTAAATTATGTAATTTACATTTGCCATTTCCAACAGTAGTCTTAATATGTAAATTGCATGCACATTTGAACGCTTTATAAGTTGCGAAATTAAAATGAAAATGTATAACACAAATTGATTTGATATGTGTAACATGTTCAAGCAGAAATGGTAGCAAAATGATCATTTAAATGCTATTTGTCCTAAATGCATTTAGACTAACAGTTAGAACACTTAGGATTGCATTTTCATCATGACGCCGTGGGATATTTGTAGCAAAATTCAATTTTAAAATGCATTCCGAGCTGACCACGCCCACCCTCCGTCAATCTTTGCTTCAAGGCAGGGATTGGCGGAAGCGTGTTACGTTTGGATCGTTTGAAACATGGCGGCTGGAGATCTGATAAGATCGTTGAATTCAATGGCAGATGAAGTGGAGCGTGAACAGAGAAATATATGAAGTGTTCACCTCATAAGCGTATTCCATGCTAAAATCAAACGTTCAAACGACTGACCGATCGAACGTCTATCCGAACATCTTGAGCTTTGAGCGTCTTACACTGCGGGTGACCCACGTGACGCCAGCATCTTGAAATTAGCTGGTGTTTAAACATTTAAGGAGCCAAGCTGCTCTGTAAAGACTATAAATTGACATTACAAGCATTACAATAATGCTATTTTATACCTAAAATAATACTCAACCATTTTATTTATCATTGTTGTAATGCATGTAATGTCCATTTATAGTCTGGAATACTACAGTGTCCGAACGCCGTACGCTTCATATATTTCTCTGTTCAAGCTCCACTTCATCTGCCAGTGATTTTAACAATCTTATCAGATTTCCAGCCGCCATGTTTCAAATGATCCAAACGTAACACGCTTCCGCCAATCCCTGCCTTGAAGCAATGACTGACGGAGGGTGGGCGTGGTCAGCTCGGAATGCATTTTAAAATTGAATTTTGCTACAAATATCCCACGGCGTCATGATGAAAATGCAATCCTAAGTGTTCTAACTGTTAGTCTAAATGCATTTAGGACAAATAGCATTTAAATGATCATTTTGCTACCATTTCTGCTTGAACATGTTACACATATCAAATCAATTTGTGTTATACATTTTCATTTTCATTTCGCAACTTATAAAGCGTTCAAATGGGCATGCAATTTACATATTAAGACTACTGTTGCAAATGTAAATTATATAATTTAATTTTCATTTTACTTTTGCACCAAACTTTGCACGTATGGGGTAATGGAAATGTTTTATTTAAATACAGAAATACAATGCCATTTTGAATATTGCGTTGCCCTTTTGAATATTGCATTGCCATTTTGCATATTGCATTTTAAATTGAATTTCGCTACCTATATGCTTCCATATAAAAGTGCATGCTAAATAGCATTCCAAGCATCCTCCTATGAATACTGTATCTGTGAAAACTGTTTGTGAGTAATTGTTTATGTGTCTGTTTGTGTATGTTTATATGTTTATGTCCCCGTGTTCTACTTGTTACAGAGGTTGTCTGTTACGGATGATTCGATTGCAGGTAGCCCTCGCTCTGTGTTGGCAGGGTTACTCAAAGAGCCCCGTCTCCTCGGGCGCTCGCACACACATACCTTCTCCTCCTGTGAGGTGAGAGGCCGTGGGGTCACCACTGCATGAGCTTTTCCTGTAGTTAATGGTTAGCATTCATCATATGTATATATTTGATCAGCCCTGAATGTGAACTTTTAATTTGTGAGGTGTTTTGAAGAGGAGAGCAAGTATCGCCGGTGGAATGTGTGCGTCGTGAGGGAGGAATGGAAAGAATGAGATCATACTCATAGCTTTGAGAAAGAGGTGATAGTTCAGCATGCATGTTATTCTGTAAAATTTCAGCAAGTCATTTTCAAACCAAACTGCTTTCTTTTGGTCAATGCGGCGAATATGCGTAGCCAACTTGAACACTAGTGAAATCTGTGTGAACTTTTTTGCCCTCACATGAAACTCCCAGTTGCATGGATTCCTATTGAAATGACTGGATTTCACTTGTGAAATTTCATCAGGCACAAGTAAATGTGACTTTTAGGCTCTTCCATCTGTGCATAGTGAGGCACAGGAGAGCAGGTTTCTCCCCTCTTAAAACATCCAGGCTGTTCATTCTGTGCTTCCTGCCTATGGTTAGGATCTTTCCGCAGTGAATTCTGTTATCCAAGCTTTCTTTTGGTCAATGCGACGAATATGCGTAGCCAACTTGAACACTAGTGAAATCTGTGTGAACTTTTTTGCCCTCACATGAAACTCCCAGTTGCATGGATTCCTATTGAAATTACTGGATTTCACTTGTGAAATTTCATCAGGCACAAGTAAATGTGACTTTTAGGCTCTTCCATCTGTGCATAGTGAGGCACAGGAGAGCAGGTTTCTCCCCTCTTAAAACATCCAGGCTGTTCATTTTGTGCTTCCTGCCTATGGTTAGGATCTTTCCGCAGTGAATTCTGTTATCCATATGGAGTATATGGGTGTGGTTGTGAGTGAGGCAGCTCTCCAGTGTCATTTTTTTTATGTGCACGGTATGTGGAATTTCCCAAATGATTGCAACAGTCTTCCTACTTCCTACCTCTTCCTAGTTGGTAAGATGTTGCCACAGGTAACATTATTTCACAAGTTGTGTTGGATGTGTCAGTGGCTCAATATTAAAGGAATAGTTTATAATAAAAAAACAATCATTACTTATCCCCCCCTCATATCCTTACAAACCTGTATGACTTATATTCTTCAGGGAACACAAGAGGAAATGTTCTCTGCTCTTTTAGAAGCATTTTATGAGATGTTCAACTCCAAAATGTTCAAAAACGCACCATGAAAGTCTCATAAAAGTAGTTTATGACTCACACACTATATTAATTTACAAGCCTTCTGAAGCCATACAATACTGTAGTTTTATGTGAGAAACTACATTTCTCACTTATATCTTTCATACCCATCACTTTCATATCTATATATGAAATTAAATAAATGTGCAAAGTAAATCTCAATAAAATTATTTTAGTTTTGTCAGTGTTTTGCCTTAACAAAATCCTTAAAAAGGCAAAAATATGAAAAGATGAAAGAATAAATAAAAGTTATTGACACATTTATTGTTCCTCTATTGTAAGTCACTTTGGCGAAAAGCATCTGCTAAACACATGCTAATGTACTCAAAACTTAAGAAGATTATTCTAATTTTATGTAGATGGTGTAGATGGTAATGGTGCTTTTTTGTTGTTGTTCTGGAGCTTAGCAGCCCCTGGTCACTATAATTTATTGAAAAGAGCTACGACAACATTTTTCAGAACATCTCCTTTCATATTTTAGTCTGTCTTAGTCTTGCCTCCTTTCTTGATGTCTTCCTCTGCTTCTGACCTGATTTCGTAAGTGTGCTCCAGATTTTGTCTGCCCTGGTAGGAGTCTGTTGATCTGTAAACAGGCGCTTTTAATTCAGGCACACAAAATTAAAAAGCAGTTTGCGTGAAATATGCCAAGCATATGTGTGTTAGCATTCTTTGCTTGGGAGAATGGTGTATTGCGGTCTTCCACACCAGTTCTGACATAACTACATTATAAAATGCTCTTGCTTTCAGACCCTTGATGATGGCCCTCTTCCAGCGGCAAAGCAGTACATGTGGCAGAACCGCCCACTTTCCGAGTGGACCAATCAGCAGATCTGCCACTGGTTGATGGGCATGAATATGGAACAGTATATAGCTGAGTTCACAGCTAAAGGTGTGGATGGCCAACATCTCTTGTGCATGGACAGCAGTAAACTTAAGGTTGGTCCATGTGTTTTTTGATTATTTAAATCAATACTACAACACAAAATTAATGTTACAATGAAATATGTGTTGTCTTCCAGGAGCTTGGCGTTTCTAGTCAAAGAGATCGCTCCTCTATTAAAAGGAGATTAAAAGACATGAAGAAGGCTCAGGAAAAACTTGAAAAGCAGCAAGTAAAAAAAGAAATAGAAAGGGGGAGAGAGAAAGAGGCCAAGATTAAAAGCGGCCAATCAACAAACCTTGAATCAGCCTGCTGAGGTAGTAACAATGTCAAGGGCTGCAAATGTGCACGCTCACCGACCCAAGGAATGATAATTTGTTCTGATAGAAATGGAGTAGACTGTCTCACACACACAGATGATTTGTAGACTGCTGAGAAAGTAACAACATGGGTGAACACATCAAAACCAGAGGTTTTCTGCCAGTAAAGCCTAACGGAACACATATTACTGTAAATGTGTCTTTGATAAGCTTGTTATTAATATCTCTTTTTGACACAACCCAGGAGTTAAAGAATCGATTCCTGTCCATCACACTGACATTGAACATGCATAATGGCACTTTGAGAAAATGGGAACTTAATCTAATTATCCAGAAAGGATATTTCATTGCCTTTAACTGATTTGTTTGAGGGCTACGAGTGTTATAAGATGCTGCACATGGTACTAAAAACGATTTTACAGCTGTCCACCAGAGAGCACCGATGTTAAATATCTGGCAGTTAGTAAAAATGCCGAGATTGTTAATCTCGTTCTTTAGATTTAAACGGCAAATTATCATGAGCCAAGCTGCTAGTGCACACTCTGCACTTTAGCCAAAAGTGAACTAACAATCCACGTGTGAATGTCTCATGTGATGCGCACACATTCCCAGGGTTAATAGAGCACATCAGGTAAGCTTCGGCTCCCTCTCCTAGTGTGCACTTTTAAGTGAGCACTTCACCACCCAGGACTTTTCTTTTTTGGAAAGAATCACCTTTTTTAAGTCTACTGTATATAACTCATAGTAATGTACATTTTACTGCAGAGAGGAGAGTAATTCATTGTCTTCTATGTCACAAATGATGATGATTTTACATGTGTATTAACAAATAAATATTTTACAATTATATCATTTTATTTACTATGTCTTTTTTTAACGAATGTCTGGGACATTTGTTTGTACCTTATGACACATGTAGCTGCAAAGACATTTCATGAACTGTAAATTAAATCTAGCTTTCAAAGCACACCTGACAAATTGATTTAGCATTGATTCAGATGATGCATCCAACATTTTGCATCACTGTCAGCTTAGCGATCTACCTACATTTTTTGATACGTTATCTTATGCAGGTTGGTAGAGGTACTATTGATAGGATCCCAGTATAACCTTTCAGTTTATAAATAAGCCTTTCCAGGTTTTCAATCTACAAACTTTGAAGAAGGCATGTTTGTAGCAAAATTAATTTAACATAGTATGTTATTGTTTTAAATGTAGTGACATAATGAAAAAGATTAAATTATTTCACTATTAATTAAAATGTGCATGCGTTACATGTGAATTAATTAGCTACATGTGAAATTTTTAAGCAGAAAGACTGATGTAGTATTTTATTGTAAAACGCACTCCAATAATCTGTTCACAACTTACATTTTTAGTGTGCGTCTGTGTGATAGCCTTTAGTCCATACATACAATAGCATATTGCTTGCCTTAAAGCTTATACACTAATATGCACAAAACTCAACATTTTATTTAATGGAGTCACTATTTTATGAGAAAATTAAATAGTTGAGTTTCTGATAAAAGCAGAACATGTTTCACTAGCTTGAGCTTGTGATATTGGTGACTTGGTAAGACAAGAGTGGAGGGCATTCACTATGGCTGCTGCATCTTTCTCAGTTTGAATGAATGCTTCAGTATGAGTCTTGGTCTGCGTCACCTGCATCAGTTTCTGTGCCTGTCTACTTCACAAGTCTATGCCTGTTTATCAACGCTACATCTTTGCCAGTCACGTCAATCACTAATCCTGTGCTCATGTCTCAAGTATTAGAGCCATTTTTTGTTGTGTAGCTCAATCTTGATTTGCCTGTACACTCTGTTCAGGTGTCTGTTCTATCAGACCCATTATGAGTCTCCACATTTCATCAGTTAGTCTGATTACATGTCGTCGAACTCTGTACATGTCTTTTGTATTTATCCACAGCACCATCGCACGTCAGTCTTTAAAAGTATATTCCAAATTTATTCAGATTTACAGCTGACAAAACCCCCAAAACTATTTGTTTAATTAAAAAATGTGTACCTCATAAATTTAGGTCCAGCAAAAAAAAAATTATTTGAATTTCATTCATTCAGTCTCAATTTTGTGTGAGCTAATAAATTTGTTAAGTAGCTAACATTCAGACATCACCACTGACCAATTCAACAAGTCACTTAACACATAAACAGAATTAATACTTTTCATTATTTAAGCATTTGCATTGCCAAAAGGCGATGTTTTAAAAAAATTAAAGCAACTTCACATTCAAACAAAGATAATTTCAAATGACCTTCAAAAATTAAAAGAAGAAGCTGATCTTACAATGGATTGTGGCACCCGATAATATATCAAACATCTATTTATAACAAAGTAGTTCTTAATAAATCAATCCCAGTTTTAGTAGTTTAAGTACAGTGGGGGGAAAAAAACGCGTATGAAAATAAAATATGTACCTGAATGGTTTTAACAATAAAACAACAAATAAAAAAATTTAAAATCCAGACACATATTTACATTCATCTAAGCAGTTTTAGCTGGATATCAAGATAAGAAAAAAAACGAACCAAGAAGTCCTGACTCAAGCCATTCATAAAATAAAACAAAAATTTAAAATCTTTGGCATTTGTACAAAAGAACCATCTGCTGTGAATAAATACATTAAATGTATATACATTACTGTGTGCATGAGAAGTGAATTGTGATATGAAAACGTGGTGGAACATGGAAGCAAATTTTAATATAAAACAAAACACAAGTAAACCTATTTTTTTATCCTTGTTCATCATATGTCTTCCAGACACCATTTTCTAATACAATCTCTAAAAATCTCTATCAAGCTCAAATGATTCCTTACACATTTTGATGGAGTAGTAACAGTAAGAAAAGTTCAGTGCGTGCAAAAAATAAGCATTAAAGGCTTTAGGAAGGGAGTCTTTGGTTTGCTTTCAACCAGGTTAGCATTTAGCTATGAGTAGCTCTCATTCTCATTCCAAGAAGTCATCCATTGTTTCTTCTCCGGAGGATCCATTTCCTCTTTCCCCCTCTCTTCCCTCTTTATCCGCACAGCATTATAACTGGGGACGCTTTCGTCATACTTGGAACGTTTGAAAAATCCACACTGTTCAGGAAAAAGACAATTAGCGCAAGTTCATGCTAACAATGCTAAACAGCATCATTTATACAGGAAAATGAGCAAAAAACACAGACGTAGTGTTGTTTGCAGTGTGTGCAGCATGCCTAGCATGAGGAAAGAACAAAACATTCAATGTTTTAAAGATGATATAAGCAAGAATCGGGCCGTATAAGAACTGTATGTGCCGAAAGCGAGAGTTGCTCCGATAAACATCCCATTCAGGCCAGAGAAAAGTGCAAGTTTCTAAATCAAGCCAAATCTCAGTCATACACAGTCACACGCACTTGAAAGCTGAGTGAATGCAAACATGTATAAACCCTTTTCCAACAACAACTTCATACATGATTAGTTTGCATTCCTCATAGCATTTCGCTTATGTCTGAGCAATGAAGCCATGTAAACTGCCACCATCACCCCACATCTAGGCATTGACAGGTAGCATGTGCGTCAGACTCAAGCTAGGGCTGATCCAACTCTTCATGCTAGCTCTGAGCACGCTGGTCAACTTGATCTGTGAGATCTTTTACCCTAAGAGAGGTTCTCGTTCTCTGTTTCTCTTCACGCATCTGAAGTCAGCCTCTCTTTTTCAGGTTCTTTGTCGCTTTTGCCGAAAAAACCACACTAAAAGGGGTAAAGGTTTGTGTTTTAAATACTTAAAGTCATATGAATAGTACAGAATGATGAAAATCAGTTTTAATAAAAGTGACAGTAAGGCCCAATCCCAATTCTATTTTATACCCCTTCCCCTTCCCCTTCCCCTTGTCCCTTGAAACAGTGTCAAGGGGTAGGGGTCAAAATATTCCCCTAAGAATTGGGACACCACTACTATGCCGTCACACGTCATCATACGTCGTCTAGCTCCTACAATACACACACCTATACTGGTGTGCATTAGATAATTACCGTTCTATATTAATGCGCTGCTCACTGACACACACACATATATGTATATATCGGAGATCACGCAGCTCACACATCCAGGAGAAAAGAAACTTGTCAACGCTGCCCCACGACTTTTATTAATAACAGTTTAAATACTGAATTGCTCCATTATATTTTCCAGAAACGAGAGGATATAATAGCTGTTTTTTAAGTAAACTCACTCTAAAAAGAGAAACGCATAGACGCGCATACACACAACTTTCATCTCTCTCTCTCTCTCTCGAATTGGCAATATTTGAGAAAAGGGTTTAGCGATTTCTAATTATTGGGGGGACTAGCCCCCTCAATGTCTACGGTGCTTCGCCCTGATCAGACATGAATATATGTTGTTGCACTATCGTACAGTCTATAATGATATGACGTTTGTTAGCAAATATTAGTGATTTTTTGCAAACATTTCTTTGAGTAACATGACCGTAAATATGAACTCACGATTGAATGTAACATAAAACAAATGATTACTTTTCGTTAAAATCTTTATTAATGCCAAAAATGCTTACATTTATGTGTCTGTTTGTTCACTCGGGCAGCCATGTTGCACCTGAAGCCGGTTTACGCTGAGATAATTCATACCCCTTCGTTTGAAGTGTGGTCCTGAAAAATCTTCGTTTGAAGGGCTGTCTGGCCCTTCCCCTACCCCTACCCCTCCAACCAAAAGAGAATTGAGACACCCCTACCCCTTCATGTGAACGCGCGAAACGGAGGGGTAGGGGAAAGGGGAAGGGCTAAGTGGTAGAATTGGGATTGGGCCTAAATACAGGGTTAAGTAGTCCTGGTTGGGTCTGGTTGTGAGTTTAGTTATATGTTCTTACCTTCCAAAGCAAGAACACCAAAAGGCCCAGCAAAAGGAGTCCTAGTAAAATGGCCACCAGTATGACCCACCAGGGCATACCGCCATACAGCGCAACTTTGCGTTCCGGAAACACAGTAACGCGTGCCTGTAACAGGACAAACTGTCTTTCAAAATGCACTTATCATCTCAAGCTGAGTTTTCAATCCTGCATCTAAAGTCAGTTTGATAGAGAAGACAAACTGATCAAAACATGGAAGGAGAAGTATATATGGCTAAAAGCTGAAATGGCCTCACCTGTGCTGGCTCATTTTTCAGCTGTATATTTGTAGCTGAGGACTTGAAATCAAGTGATGCCTTGACAATAATGTCAATGTAGTTCAATTTTGCATAGTCCTGTATGAAATAGTTTATTAATAGTTTAATGACATGATATAGTGTCCATAAAGAAAAGGAAAAATATTTTTTAAAAAGAATGAGACGGTTCTACTTTATAACACCTCTGCCAAGTTATTAGAAACATTCTATCTGTAATTTTGTTGGTTTCATATGTTGTAATTTTCAAGAAAAATGTAATGCATATGAGTGAACACATCTCATATGATGATGAAAAGGTTTTTAAACACAGTTTGCAAAGTATTTTTATGGATTTCATGAATTATTAATCCTACTACATGACATTTTTACCTTGACACACTCACTTTTTTTCTTATATTAATAAGCAGTCAAGCAGTTTTGTTAAAATATTATTTTTTAAAGAAGTAATAATAATTTATTATTAATACATTTAATAGATTATGCCATTAAAAAAAACATCCTACTGAATGATCACACTCACCTCCAGGAAGGTAGAGTTCCAAAGGTAAGCTCTCAGGCTGATGACAGCATTGCTGTCCATTCCCATTAGAGGACATTTGAATGTGATGCACTCCGCCCCATCTTCACACGACTAAAAACACAACAAGAAGTCAGTGATTAGAAACAAGACACAAGGAAACACATACAGGGCATATTCAGACTTTAGTTTTGCAGCCTTTAGCTAAAATGCATTTACTTATTGTTTTGAGGATCTGAATACTTCTGTCAATGTGATATTTCAGTTTTTCCTTTTTTAAATATTTGCTAAGTTATAACTCATTGTGGGGTATTTAGTGTAGTGATGTTAAAAATTAGACTATTAGTCTGAATACTTTCTGAACGCACGGTATGCTTCATGTTTGGGTGACTTTACCAAAACTGTGTATTTCCTCTTGTCAGTAAAAAGAGAGACTGTTCCCTCTTTTGCAGGAGTTTCCTCAATTTCACGTTTAGTTCGTGACACTGAAGGCTCCTAGATAACCGTAAAACAGAACAAATAATCAGTTCATTTCTATATGGATGCAACTTGCAATAATAAATATTTTGACTAGGACTACCTTCAAACCGAGTTTGTTGACTTCATCTTGATTGGAGCAGATGAAGCTGTCTAAACCGGTTGAGGTCATCTTCATGAGGTACAGCAGCCACTTGCCTTGAGAGTTATGCTTAGGCCATTGGATAATCATAGAAGCCGTGCCGAATGATTTAAGGGGTTTGCCCAAGTTTGTAACCTGTAAATCAATATATTTAACAGGATCCATCTTTTTAAAAAGCCACTAAATAGTGTGACATGTAAGATAGTTAGAATGCAAATAAATAAATATTGTATAAACAAACCAAAGGAAGTATTGTACATGTAAAATGTATGCTTTATTTACAAAATGTTAGGAACTCTAATAGTCACCCTGAATTCATAGTCAATTGGACTGCCGACATCAGATGCCAACTTCATTGCACTCTCTCCTTTAACTTCTCCAGTAAAGTAGAGCTGAGATGGCTTAGCAATGCTGTAGATGATACATGATGACAGTGCATGAAGATACAAATATAGGACATTGATATTATCATCATCAGAATATGGGAAATGATAGTGCAGTTTGCAAACCTACCCTGAGAGGGACAACAGCAGCTGGATCTTAACAATGGCTTTGGCTTTGATTGCTTGTAACTGCTTCTGATCACTTGTTCTGCAATTAACAAAACGAAAAATGGAAACATGAATCTATGAATTCTGACATGTTTAAAACAAAAGAAAATACTAAACTGATACTGTGCCTTTGGCAAGAGTTATGTTGCTACTCACGTTTTGAGTTTAAGGTCAATTTCAATTTCAGTGGTATCCAAAGAAATTCCACCCGTGTTCAGAATGATGTAAAAAGTTGTCTAAAAAAGTTATTATTTTTTTCAAAAGTAAGTCCACACACCAAAAATAGAGCTTTTCTATTATAATACCATAAAATAACAATAGCGATAAAAATAAATACTATTATATTGTCTAATATACTTTAAATATTCACCTCAGCATCTCTTTTGAATGGATTTCCAAGTTCACAATCGGCTTGTGACCCATTCTGATTGGCTAGACAGGTGACTGGTTTATCCTGTAAAGATTTAAGATCACTTAAAGGGTTAGTTCACCCAAAAATGAAAATTAGGCTGTGTTTTACTCACCCTCAAGTCATCCTAGGTGTATATGACTTTCTTCTTTCAGACGAATTCAGTCGGAGTTATATTAAAAATTGCCTTTAATCTTTCAAGCTGTTTATTGGCAGTCAGCGGGTGTTGCAGTGATTCAGTCCAAAAGAAGTTAAATAAAAAACACCCATCCATAAAAAGTTTCTCACACGGCTCCGGGGGGTGAACAAAGGCCTCCTGTAGCGAATCGATGCGTTTTTGTAAGAAAAATATCCATATTCAAAACGTAATAATCACTTTAATGTAGCTTGCGCTCACTGTTGTAAACGGAAGCAGTTCCGGGAGGATGACGTATGAGGTCGGCATTGCGCATGCGCCGGTGAGTCTCGTGAAAACCAACGTTTGTTAACAGGAGCAAAGGAAGCAAAGTTTCCTTACTTTAACAAAGGAAAATCCGCCTCCCCTTGGCTTATATCGAAATCCTCCGACATTCTTCTTTACAAATCCTTGTTTTGTACTTCTAATAAGTGACCGGTGTTTTGTTTTGATCTCTCCCCTGCGCTTCCACATTCGTCACTTCTGAGCAGCGCAAAGCCAACCTCATACATCATCCTCCTGAAGCTGCTTCCGTTTACAACAGTGAGCGCAAGCTACATTAAAGTGATAGATTCATCTGAAATAAGAAAGTCATGTACACCTAGTATGCCTCGTGGGTAAAACACAGCCTAATTTTTATTTTTGGGTGAACTAACCCTTTAAAAACTAATTCTTAATAAAAATATGAATAATAATAAAAATAACTAACAATTAATACATTGGTCATAAGTTAGACATCTAGCAGCTGAACTTACACCAGATTTAGTGCGAACGGCAGAATAAGACAGGGATTTGGGGAACGAGGACGTCAGCTGTGCTTCATAAGCATCTTCACCCTGGTTGACCACCTTGATCTCCAAGACAATGTCCTTCTGATCACTCAGAGACAGGATGGGAACTCCATTTTCCCTGTGAGGAAAGCAAAACAGAGAGACTCAAATAAGACCACTTTGTTTTGCCATTTGCTTTGAAAAAGAGTGTAGGCACTTTGTTCATTCATTTGAACATAGATTAAACACATGATGTCACTTTAAACAAGACATGAGGAAGCAGCTGCCTGCTTTCTGACATATTAACGACATGATAATAAAATGAAATGATATACATTGCATTGAAAACAAAAAAATAAAAAATAAAAACTCACTCAGGTAATGGATTAAAGACGTCTCTGTTTGGTTCCCTGGTGTGGAATTTATACTGTAGATGCAGGTCACTCTGACAGACATGATCAGCACCACATCCTTCCTTGATAAATTGAACCTGAAAGCCAGTATGATTCAGAATAACATTTAATACTGAATAAGATATGTAGATGCGTTTGGCACTGGTTTACCTCAGTTCTTCAAGTATAAAGAGGCTGAGTTAGTTGGATAAAGTTGAGCTGCTTGTTGGTAAACGGTTTTTAAAAAACTATACATTTAAGATTAACAAACAGACAATGGAATGAAAATGTTTAGTATAAATGTGAAAATACATTTGCCTGATGTGTATGAACAATGTTTCTATAATTACTATGATAATATTTTTATTTATATATACAGTATATATATAATACATTCAAAAGTTTGGGGTCAAACAATTGAAGGATTCAGCATACAGTTAGGTCCACATATCTTTGGACACTAGCACATTTTTTGTTATTTTAGCTCTTTACCAAAACATATTCAAGTTACAGTTATATAATGAATATGTGCTTAAGATACACACTCTCAACTTTAATTTAAGTGTATTCACATCCAAATTCGAGGAAAGGTTTAGGAATTACAGCTCTTTAATATATAAGCTGTTCTATGGAAAGGTATGGGCTATTCCTTTATTATTTAATCTATTAAGAAGGTAAAAGCTGTGGAGTTGATTCTAAGAGTGGCATTTGCATTTGGAAGCCACATCATGTGGTCAAAGGAGCTCTCCATGCAAGTGAAACAGGCCATCGTTAGGCTTCAAAAACAAAACAAAGCCATCAAAGAGATGGCAGGAACATTAGGAGTGGCCAAATCAACAAAAAAGAACACACTTGTGGGTTCAGCGACATAAAAAGACCTGGGTGTCCACGGAAGACAACAGTGGTGGATGATTGCAGGATCCCAGCCATGGTAAAGAAAAGCCCATTTATAACATCTAGCCAAGTGAAGAACACTCTCCAGGAGGTAGGCGTGTCATTGTCAAGAGAAGACTTCACGAGAGCAAATAAAGAGGGTTCCCCACAAGGTGCGAATCATTCAGAAGCCTCAAGAATAGAAGGCCAGATTAGACTTTGCCAAAAACCATATAAAAAAAGCCAGACCATTTCTGGAAAAAAAATATTTGGATGGATGAAACTAAGACCAATCTTTACCAGAATAACAGGAAGAAAAAAGTGGGGAGAAGGCTTGGAACAGCTCATGATCCAAAGCATGCAACATCATCTGTAAAACATGGTGGAGGCAATGTGATGGTATGGGCGTGCATGGCTTCCAGTGGCACTGGGTAACTAGTGTTTATTGATGGCGTGACAGAAGCAGCCGGATGAATTCTGAAGTGTATAGGGATATACAGCCTGCCCAGATTCAGCCGAATGCAGAAGTTGATTGGACGGTGCTTCACAATACAGATGGACATACTGCAAAAGCAACCCAGGGGTGTTTGAAGGTAAAACGTGAAGTTCTGCAATGGCAAAGTCAATCACCTGATCTCAAATGCATTTCACTTGCTGAAGACTAAACTCAAGGCAGAAAGACAAACAAACAACAACTGAAGACAGCTGCAGTAAAGGCCTGGCAAAGCATAACAAAAGAGGAAACCCAGTCTTTGGTGATGTCTATGGGTTCCAGACTTCAGGCAGTCATCGCCTGCCTGCGATTCTCAACAAAACTTTCAAAATGAATATTTTCTTTATGATTTTATTCATTTGTCCAATTACATTTGAGCCCCTAAAAATAGGGGGCCTGTGTTTAAAAATAGTTGCAATTGCTAAACATTTCACATTATATTTTTGTTCAACCCCTTGAATTAAAGCTGAAAGTCTGCACTTCAATTTCATCTTGATTGTTTCATTTCATTTTTATTCTGAAGGCATTCAAACCCACAATTATGAAAAGTGTGTCAGTGTCCAAATATATATAAGCCTAAATGTAGGTGCATTAGGTTATTTTTGTGATATTAAAGATCACTTTTGCATTGTAGCAAAAAAAATCTCAATTTCAAATAGATTCTGTTGAACTTTCCTGAAGAATCCTGAAAAAAAGTATAATGATTTCCACAAAACTATGAAGCAGCACGACTGTTTTCCACATTGATAATAATAATAAATGTTTCTAGCGCAAAAATATATTAAAAATATATTAACAGAAAAAAGTTATTTTAAAATATTTTTTAAGTATTATTGTTTTTACTGTATATCTGATCGAATTATTTTAGCAATGGTGAGCATGAAAGGTTTCTTTCAAAATATTATAGACCACAAACATTTGAAAGACAGTGTATATTGTATATTATAAATATGATCATGGTAGATCACTGAAAATGCAAAGATTGTTTAAGAAGATGGTGGTTACCTTGGTAACAGTGGTGGCATCTTGATTAGAGTCCAGGATGGGAAGCAGGTTAGGAAGAGCATTCTGTCTCTTCCTGCGTGTGGATGGGTTCAGGATCTCCACAGAGACCTCAATCGGGATACCTCTCAGTTTGTCTCTTAGGGTTTCCTTTGCACATAATAAACTTGCATTATTAAAAAATATTAACATTGTACATTGTTTGCAGTATAATGCCATTCCATAACTAAAATGTCAAATGTGCCCTTAAAGGGATAGTTCACCCAAAAATGAAAATTTGATGTTTATCTGCTTACCCCCAGGGCATCCAAGATGTAGGTGACTTTGTTTCTTCAGTAGAACACAAACGAAGATTTTTAAGTCAACCCGTTGCAGTCTGTCAGTCTTATAATACAAGTGGATGGGAATCACGGCTTTGAGAGTCAAAAAACATACACAAACAAAACCAAATTAAACTCTGCGGCTCGTGACGATACATTGATGTGTAAAGACATGAAATGATCGGTCTGTGCAAGTAACTGAACAGTATTTATATCATTTTTTTACCTCTGATTCACTGCAATGTCTAAACTGTCTGAACTGTCCTGAGCCCATCCTCGACAGCCGGCGAGTGACATGCCTTCTTCTTCTTCTTGCTTTATGGCGGATCGCAGACTTATAAGTGCATTACTGCAACCTATGTCTCAAACGGATCATTGACACTCTATCTACAATCTCAATTAGGAGTGTCAATGGTCCATTTGAGACATAGGTGGCGGTAATGCACTTATAAGTCTGCGATCCGCCGTAAAGCAAGAAGAAGAAAAAGACGCGTCACGCGCCGGCTGTCGAGGTGCTCAGGACAGTTCAGACATTGCAGTGAATCAGAGGTAAAAAAACTATATAAATACTGTTCAGTTTCTTGCA